>NW_026647817.1:0-68730 GCF_950295315.1 Erinaceus europaeus
TGTAACACTGGCAAGGAATGTCCTTGAATTTTTTTTCGCTTCCAAAAAAGGCCCGAGAGTATAATACATCTCAGGGCTTGTTACAGCGGCTGGTAAAATATGAGCTAAAAGGTGTCGTTTCAAAACGCACACCAGGGCTCTCCTTACTCAGGGATATATTTATCTGCTCGCTGCCTAACTTGAGCCTGTCTTTTTAATAAATGTTTTAATTTGTGATTAATAGGTGACAGGGTGGTAAGAAGCCAGTGTCCGTTTTCAGTCCTGAGTCCACCACCTGAGTTCTGTGTCCCACCCACCCACCTCCTGAAGGTCACCACCAGAGTTGTCACGTCTTACAAGCAGTGCGCTTGTCTCTTTTCAAGTTCATACGCATCAGAATCTGTCTTAAATAGCTCTGATGCACAGGGGGCCAGGCTGTGGTGCCCTCGGTTAAATGCACATGGTAGGAAGCACAAGGATCTGAGTTCAAGCCTTTTCCTCCCCACCTGCAGGGGAACATTTCACAATCGGCGAAGCAGGTCTGCAGGTGTCTCTCTTTCTCTCTCCCTCTCTGTCTCCGCTCCTTAATTTCCGTCTGTCCTGTCCAGTAAAGTAGAAAAACTGGCCACCAGGAGCAGTGGGTTCGTAGTGCCGGCACCAGCCCCGGTGATAATCCAAATAACAACAACAACAACAATAATAATGAAACCAGCTCCAAGGCACAGTTCCGACGAGCCTGTGGAAATGAAGTCCAAATGTGTGCTTCAAATTAAAGGTGGTGTCAGATGTGAACACACCTGCTCCCAGTGCTAGCCACTGAAGGAGGACAGGGCCCGTCTACCTGCTGGGAATGGCTATCTGCCCAGATTAGACCATCAGGGACACGACCCAGGACAGTGGGAGAGGCCCGTGGGGCAGAAGCACAGTGGGTGGAGCACAGGGCTTGCAGAACACAAGTTCTCTCCCCAGTGCCTGATATGCAGAGTGGCTCTGTGTCTCTCTAAAGCTGTGTGCTTTCCTCTGTCTTTTTAAAAAGATTTTTATTATTTATTGGGTAGAGTTAGAGATAACCAAGAGGGAAGGGGGAGGCAGAGATGGGGAGAGAGAGATGCCTGCAGCCCTGCTTCCCCAGCTCATGAAGCTTCTCACCTGCAGGTGGGGGCTGGGGGCTCGAACCTGGGTCCTTGCACACTGTGATGTGTGTGATCAATAATCTGCCTTTATTCAATAAATTATCAAAGAAAATCTCAAACGTGTATCTATGAAAACTCTAATGTCTGTGAAAATTGGAAATGACACTGACAGCGCCATGTCTGCATGCGCTGCCCGGGAGTCCCTCTGGTTATAGTAGGTGGGGCGACTTTATGCATAGGCAGTACAGCTTCAGGCCCAGGCGGCGGCACACCTGCTTCACTGGTTCAAGGACCCAAGTTCAAGGCCCTGGTCCCCACCTCACAAGTGATGGAGCAGGGTTACAGAGGTCTCTCTCCCTCTCTGTCTCCCTTTCCTCTCTCAGTTTCTCTCTGTTCATATCCAGTAATAAATTAATTAATTTAAAAAAATTAAAAAGAAAATAGTTTCCAAGTGCTGATTTCAACTCATGGAATTTATTCAATGAGTTACTATTATTATTATTATTATTATTGTTATTAAGATTTTTTTTTCCCTGGGGGAGGAGAAAGAAATAACACAAGCTACTCCATGACTCCTTTGCAAATAAAAATGGATGTGGAGTAAATTTTATCAGGAGAGGTTTTCGGTACCATTGAACTAGAAATGATTCATCTCTCCCGTGCCCCTTCAGTGTGCCCTGTGCTGTTTCCTGTGATTTATCTGCCTTCAGCCAGTCACTGGGTCATCGGGACAAGGAGTGACCGCTTGCCTCTGAAGAAACGGCATCCCAGAAAAAAAAATAATAAAGAAAAGGAAAGGAAAGGAAAGCAGCCCAGATCTCTAGCCTGCCTCTTTAGCCATGTTTTAGAAGAACGGTGCCAGCTGCCTTTAGCTGTGAGGCACAGATGAGCAGAACAAAGATTGGCAACTAAGCAGAATGGAACCCAACTCAGCCCTGTTCTGCCGTGTCTGTCCCTCTGCTACTTGGGTGACATTTGAACTCCCAGCATGCAGGGTTCCTCCTTCTGCAGAGCCAACCTGCCAGGGCGGGGGTGGGGGGGTCACCTCTGGAGCCACAGCAGGCTGCAAGGCTCCTTCACTCTTGCGGCCACGCACCCCGAGTGTGCTCACAGTTGGAACAGCTACCCTGCCTTCCTGGGTAGTCCAGTGAGCTTCCTGCACAGTCGGCCATTCTCCCGAAGTCTGGGGGAAAAGGCTGACACTGTGTTTCTTTCACGTTTCTATGTTCAAATTCTCTATATTCCGCACTGAGTGAAGCCGTTCTGTAGCTGCCCTGCACCTCCTGACTGGCTTCACTGAACATCCTCTTCTCCAGTTCCGCCCACTTTGTCCCAAAGGACACAATGGCATCCCTTTTCATTGCTGCATAGTACTCTGTCGAGGGTATGTCCCATGACTTTTTTACCCAGTCATCTGTGGGAGGGCATTTGGGTTGCTTCCAGGCTTCTGCTATTGTGAATAAAGCTGCTGTGAACACGGGGCAGGGGGTGCATGTATCCCTTGGAATCAGTGTTGTGATGTCTTTGGGATTCATGCCTCGTAGTGGAATTGCTGGGTCATAAGGCATTTCCATGTGTATTTGTTTAAGGATTCTCCGTACGGGAACAGAGTTGTTTCATCAAGACCAACAAGGAGGATGAGAGAGGTAGGTGGAGGACTGTCTTGAACTGCCATCCTGCCACTTCCTTTCTGTGGGCAGTGACCTTGCTCTGCTCAGCTTGACTCCTCCACAGCGCCACTGTTGGTCGGCGTCCAGATCAAAGCAGCAGCACGGTGCTGAAGTGCCAGGTGCCCGGTGGCCTCTCCCATGTCTCAGATGTCAGGATTCCTCGCTATGCCGCAGGAGCCGTGTGTTAGAAACCTCCTGAAAGAGCCTGCTGCTCTCTCCAGGAAAAGTCTGTGGAGAGCTCCCCACCCTGCTTCTAATGTCAACAGCACCTTGAGATCTTTATATAAAACGTAAGAGGCGTTTGAAGAGGGCTGTTTGCTAGTCACACTCAAGGTCTAATAATAACGTCGGTAATTACTCACGATGGAGAAAGGCAATCAGGAAACACACTGATTGCTGGTGCTCTTAGGAAGGACATATCAAGGCTGTGACATGAACCCCGTCACCCTGCTGCTAGGGACTCAAACACTAGAAGTCACTAGACAGACACAAGGATGGAACTGAGTTTCGATCCCATGGGGAGATCAAAGCCGAGGGACTCACTCGCCTCCCTCAAAGGACCCTTGTTGACATGGAGTCTTGGTCAGTTTGTATATCCGAGAAGCACTGGGCAGATGAGTTGTGTCTAGATTACTCTCGGGGGTCTAACTGGTGGGTCCCCATCCATCTTTCCATCCATCCCCCAGTCCACTCCTATGTGTGTACTCATCTGTCCACCCACCTGTCTATCTGTCCATCCTCATACGTACGTCCTCACATCCAACTGGCTATCCACCCTGCCCATCCATCTGTCCACCCATCTGCACGTGCATGCCTTGCGTCCATCTAACCATCCCACTGATCATACCACTGATCTCTGTACACAACACCCAATGAAGTAGTTGAGTGCATTCATTCATTCATTCATTCACTCATTCACTCATTCATTCATTCACCAGGCTCTCCCCCCTCCCTGCCCAGAGACAATGCTATGTGTCAAGAATACAGTGAGAAGTAGAACAGCACTGGTCCCTGCTTTGGAGGAGGAGTTCTGGCCACTGGAGGAGCATTGCAATGAACAGGGGTGCACAGGTCTCTCTAAATTCATTTCTGCATTTCGGTGATCAAGTACCCACAAGGGGGATAACTGGGTTGCATGGAATTTCTATTTTGAACATTTTGAGGAATCTGGGAGGCATGTGTAGCATGCCTGTCTTCACACCCCCACACCCCATTCTACAGTAATGACACATTCTGATCAGTTTCTTGGGGTTTCCTTCAGGAGTAGATCATAAGATATGAACCCTAAAATTATGTCATCTGAGCAAGGAGCCATTTGGATGAAAATGGTTGCTTACACGATTGGGCAAAAATGTATCAGCATTACACAAATAATGACCCCGTGGAAAATGCAGTTATAAGCTGGAGTGAAAATGGTCAGAAGAGACATCTTATTTATTATTGAATAAATATAGAGAGAAACGGGAGGGGAGCTAGAGAGGGTTATTGTTGCTATTTAATCCAAGCCCAGTTGAGGTGATGAAATTCAAATGGATTTCCACCTTACCTGCAGTTCTGGAGTGTCCTCCACCTCACTCTGCCTAGACTCAGAGGAGCCCCTGCCAACCCCTTCTGGAACCCAGGCAAAGAGAGATGCCATGTACAAGTCCCACTGTGCAGGGCTGGGCACCTGTCCCTGACTGCTAGGTCCCACGGTGTCACTCTGTCCCCAACAGCTCAGCTGGCCTTCAAGATGTCCAGCCCAACAAGGCACGTGAGCAAAGAACAAAGGTGAGGGCCACCTTCAGCCTGCAGTGCTCACATCTGTACACCAGCTGGGTGCGGGGAGGGTGCGGGGACTTCAGCCTGCAGTGCTCACATCTGTACACCAGCTGGGTGCGGGGACTTCAGCCTGCAGTGCTCACATCTGTACACCAGCTGGGTGTGGGGAAGGTGTGGGGAGGGTGCGGGGAGGGTGCGGGGAGGGTGTGGGGAGGGTGCGGGGAGGCAGAGAGGGGCCACTGCAGATGATTCTGATGATTTGATAACCTAGCACCAAGAGCCATCACCCAACTTGGCAGAGCCAAAGGGCAGAGTAAGCACTGAGCTTGGGTGCCAGCAGGAGGCTTCGGGCCTGCTCAGTGCTTAGAGGCCTGGAGAAGAGTGATGATGGGGCTGGGGGCCCACCTCCGAGAACTGGGCAGGGGCCCTGCTGGACGGGCGGTGCAGGGGGTCCTCAGAGACCAGGGTGAGACCAATTCTTCTGATGCTTTGAAGCTGCAGGCTAGGGTCTATGTTTCTCTGGTGGACACAGCAAGCAGAGCCTGACAGGCACAGACTGTTCCCACTCCCTTTAGAGTAATGCCCAGCAGGGGGATTGCACACTCTGTCTTCCTTTAGTGCCCTTGTGGCTGTTCTCAGTAGAACTCTGGGCAGAGAGGGGAGGGTGGGAAGGGCAGAGACCCAGAGATTAATTCCAGGCTGAATCCCAGCTGACCACTTGGAAAAAATGTAGCACAAACATAGAGAGTTAAGGGAAGGTTTTTCCATTGTTTGAAAGAGATGAGTGTATGTGCGTGTTTGTGTGTGTTTGTCTGTGTGTGTCTGTGTGTGTCTCTGTGTGTGTGCACATAAGGGGACTGTATTTTCAAATAGATGAGTAAACACTCATAAAATACTGCATTTCTTTGGCTCCCCATAAAATACATCTGTCTCTTGCAGGGCATGAAACTCTACAATACATAAAGAAACTCTTACAGCTTAGCAAGGGGACAGATAACCCATTTTAAATAGTAGTCAAGGAATCAGGATGGACATTTCAGGACCAGGCAGTGATGCACCTGGTTGAGCACATGTCACAGTGCACAAGGACCCAGGTTCAAGCCCCAGTCCCCACCTGCAGAGGGGGAAGCTTTGCGAGCAGTGAAGCAGGGCTGCAGGTGTCTCTCTGTCTCTCTCCCTCTCTGCCTCCCCCTCCCCTCTCAATTTCTATCTCTATCCAATAATAAATATATATATATATATATATATATACTTTAAAAAATAAACTATCAGAATGGATATTTCTTCAAAGAAGAGCTAGCAGGTGGGCAGAAAGCACATAAAATGATCCACACCAG
The DNA here is from genome assembly GCF_950295315.1 of Erinaceus europaeus. Classification (NCBI taxonomy): domain Eukaryota; kingdom Metazoa; phylum Chordata; class Mammalia; order Eulipotyphla; family Erinaceidae; genus Erinaceus; species Erinaceus europaeus. Next base: position 5,881 of record NW_026647817.1, read on the forward strand.
TGATTATGAGGAAAACACATCAACACCTGGGGGGACCGAGTATGCCCACTGGGGCAGCCGGACTTGGAGAGGCAGATGGTGGAGTGGTGGAGACACTGGAAGCTCTCCTCTCATGATGGCAAGTGTGGGCAGGAGTCGGCTGGGCCCCGGGCTGCTCAGAGTCACTGCAGGAGGCAGGAGCTGTCCAGACGTCCACTAGAGACATGTGAGAACATATGTCCAGGCAGAAACATGTGTCTGAGTGTCTCCGGAAGCCTATCCACAAGAGACATGAGATGGAAATAAACTGACGTCGGTCAGACGACACAGGGACTAAGAATTGTGTACCCACAAGAATGCCATCTGACAAGAAATTGGAAGACACTTCCAGTTCCAGGGGCCAGGCAGTGATGCACCTGGTTAAGCACACATAGTACTAAGCTCAAGGATCCATGCGGGGATCCGGGTTCAAGCCTCTATTCCCCATCTGCTGGGGGGGAGCACTTCATTAAGAGCAAAGCAGGTTAACAGGTGTCTATCACTCTCTCTCCCTCTCTAGCTCCCCCTCCTCTCTCAATTTTTTTTCTGTCCTGTCCAATAAAATGGGGGAAAAAATGGCCACAGGAGCAGTGGATTCATGATGCTGGCAGCAGAGATAACCCTGGAGGCTAAAGTAAATAAATAAATAATAAAAACAAATTAAATTAAAAAGAGAAATGTCTGGTTTCTGGTTTCTGCTATAGCACACAGAAGCTTGAACACACCATGCGGAGTGAAGACCAGCTATCCAAGCACATTTTCAGGGGTGGATTCTCCACAGAGCTGCCGCTCAAAAAACTAAAGGATGTTCAGGCTGCAGTGCCCCGAAATACATTTACCTGAAGAGGAAAATGATGGGAAAAGCAGCGGTGATTAGTGACCCAAGGTCATAGTTTAGACTGTTTTTGGTGAAGAGTGAACCTTTAACGATTGGCCCACCCCACAGCTTCCTGTGTGTGTGTGTGTAACTGTGTGTGTATGTGTGTGTTTGTATGTGTATCTGTGTGTGTGTAACTGCATGTGTATGTGTGAGTGTGGGTGTGTCTGTGTGTGGGGATGTGTGGGTGTGTAACTGTGTGAGCAAGCATGTGTCTGTGTGTGTGTTAGTGTGTTTGTGTGTGTGTGCGTGTGTGAGTGTGTGAGTGTATGTATATGTGAGTGTGTGTGACTGTGTGTATGCATGTGAGTGTGAGTGTGTGTGAGTGTATGTGTGTATGGGAGTGTGTGAGAGTGTGTGTGTGTGTGAGTGTGTGTGTGTGTGTGTGTGAGTGTGTGTGTGAGAGAGTGTGTGTATGTGTGAGTGTGAGTGTGTGTGTGAGTGTGCGTGAGAGTGTGTGTGTGTGTGAGAGAGTGTGTGTGTGAGAGTGTGTAAGTGTGTGTGTGACAGTGTATGCGTCTGAGTGTGTGTGTGTGAGTGTGTGTGTGAATGTGTGTATGTGAGAGTGTGTGAGTGTGTGTGTATGTGTGAATGTGTGTATGTGAGAGTGTGTTAGTGTGTGTGTATGTGTGAGTGTGTGTATGTGAGAGTGTGTGAGAGAGTGTGTGTATGTGTGAGTGTGTGAGTGTGTGTATGTGTGAGTGTGCACATGTGTGTGTGTGTGTGAGTATGGTGTGAGTGTGTGTGAGTGTGCACGTGCGAGTGTGAGTGTGAGTGTGTGTGCGTGTGTGAATGTGAGTGTGTGTATGAGTGTGAGTGTGTGTATGAGTGTGAATGTGAGTGTGTGTGTATGTGTGAGTGTGTGTGTGCACGTGCATGTGTGTGTGTGTGAATGTGAGTGTGTGTGTGTGAATGTGAGTGTGAACGTGTGTGTGCGTGTGTGAGTGTGTGTGTGCGTGTGAATGTGAGTGTGTGAGTGTGTGTGGTGAGGGGCAGGGGTGAGGGAGGAATAGAAAAACAGAGCTTCCTAACTGCAGACCCTGTGTCAGAGCCAGACCCCTCATCTGGGGGTCCAAGGCTTCCTCCAGACCTCAGGTACAGCTGGTCCAGGGGACCATGTCGTCTCGGCCATGAGGAGTCCCCAACTTCCCACCACACCCTGATGAGCAAAGAAAGGGAGTTCTCCTTCCAAGGAGACGCATCTGTCACTAAGCTGCGGTTCAGAGGCAGTGCCTGCCCAGGACCTGCCTGCATATATACATATATTTTTAGTAGTATAGCAATGTAGACACGACTTTAATCTAATATCAGATAATACTGTGTACTGTTACACAGGCAGATTTGACGTAAAGTCTGCTCAGAATCATGAGGGGGACTACTCACACTCACATAAATCCACCACACCTACATCCCATTTCCAGTGTGTGCCGTTCTTCAGACCCCATTTTCTGCCTGGTATCACTTCCCTTCACCTGAAGAGCCTCCTTTGAGCACACCTGGTACTGCAGCTCTGACGGTGAGAAATGCAGTTTTGTGTAGCTCATACGTCTCTGTCTTGTCTTCCTCTGTAAAGAATATTCTCGCTGCCCGCAGGACTCTGAGCTGGCAACACTTCTTTGGTGCTGGAGACATAGCACCTGTTTCCGTTTGGCCTGTCTTGATCCTGATGAAAATCAGCTGGTGTTCATACTCCGTTCACCTGACTGCCAGTGTGTCTTTTGCATGCCACGTGTGTCTTTTGCGCTTGCCTTCAAGGCTTCTCTCTGCACTTAGTTCTCTGAAAGTTGACTATGATATAATTGAATTTTTTTTTACTTTGTAGATATTTTGTTAAGTGTTTGATGTTGATCTTGGATTCTATAGATTTTAGACTATACCATCTTTGAAAGTTCTACTCTTCTTTCTTTAAATATTTTGTTTTATTCTCTCTCATTTTTGTTTGGGACTCCAATTAGGTATTAACTAGGCTACTTGGTAATGTCCTAAGAACCCATGAAGACTGATGACTTTTTTTAATCTTTGATTTCTCTTTGTTCTTCCACTTGGGTAAATTATTATTATTATTACCATCATCATCATCATCATCATCATTATCATTTTTACCAGAGCACTACTTAGCTCTGATTTATGGTGGTGCAGGGGCTTGAACATGGGACTTGAAGCCTCAGGCATGAGTCTCTGGCATAACCATTATGTGATCCACCCCTGGGAGACCACTTAGGTAATTTCTTTTCCTCTAACTTCAGGTTTCAAGGTTCTTTTTTTTTATTTATTTTTCTTTTATTTAAGAAAGGATTAATTAACAAAACCATAGGGTAGGAGGGGTACAACTCCACACAATTCCCACCACCCGATCTCCATATCCCACCCCCTCCCCTGATAGCTTTCCCATTCTCTAGACCTCTGGGAGCATGGACCCAGGGTCATTGTGGGTTGCAGAAGGTGGAAGGTCTGGCTTCTGTAATTGCTTCCCCGCTGAACATGGGCGTTGACTGGTCGGTCCATACTCCCAGTCTGCCTCTCTCTTTCCCTAGTAGGGTGGGGTTCTGGGGAAGCAGAGCTCCAGGACACATTGGTGGGGTCTTCAATCCAGGGAAGCCTGGCCAGCATCCTGGTGGCATCTGGAACCTGGTGACTGAAAAGAGAGTTAACATACGAAGCCAAACAATTTGTTGAGCAATCATGGACCCAAAGCTTGGAATAGTGGAGAGGAAGTGTTAGGGAGGTACTCACTGCAAACTCTAGTGTACTTCTGCTTTCAGGTCTATATTTTGCAGTAGTTTATGGATACGTGTGAACATATGCTCTCTCTTACAGAAACTGGTTTTGGGACTTTGTTAGAAAGTGAACCACCTGAGATGAAATTAGAGTATACTATGAAAGATAAGGTCTCACCCGAGTAATGAAGCTGAAGGGTTGTCATTCCATACGTGAAGTCTCTGGACACAGTCTGAAGTGAAGCATGTTGAGGTGGCAATCGTTGTGTTGCTTAGGTTGTGATCGGCAGATGCAATATTATTGGATATGGATTGGGAGAGGCATACGGGAAAGTGAGCCCTATCCAAGGGTTCCAGGACTGGGGGAAGTAGAGACTCTATAGTGGAGATGTGAGGTTCCTGCTGTCTTAGGGTTCAAAAAGACAATCGATAGTTAATGTTATCATCACATTATTTGGTAATTGGGTTAACTTTTAAAAGTCCTTTTGTTAGGGTTTGCTGTACAGTACCCAGTATCTTGTATATAGCTGTGCTATTGGTTGCTTCTGATCTACTTGTCTAGGCTTTTGAGAGAGTCCGCATATCAAATACACAGCCTATATATTGAAAAGATTCAGTTTGTGTTTTGAAAAACTTTGAGACATACAATTGATTTTCCCCCTCTCATATTAATTAACTAGTGATTTATATGTCCACATTTTGCTAGGAGTGTACATAAACACCATTCCTACCACCAAAAGACTGTGACCCATCCCTCCCACCCACTCCCACCCCCCACTGGCCCAGGAAGCCGCATGTCTACCCCTTACCACAGGGCTTTTACTTTAGTGCCCTACTTACAATTTGGTCAGGTCCTGCTTTTAGTTTCCCTTTCAGATCGTCCTACTCAACTTCTGTTGATGAGTGGGATCATCCCATACTCATCTTTATCTTTCTGACTTAGCTCACTTAACATAATTCCTTCTAGCTCTGTCCAAGATGGGTCAGAGAAGGTGGGCTCATTGTTCTTGATAGCTGCATACTATTCCATTGTGTATATATACCACAGCTTTCTCAGCCACTCATCTGTTGTTGGGCACCTGGGTTGCTTCCAGGTTTTAGCTATTATGAATTGTGCTGCTATGAACATAGGAGTACACACCTCTTTTTGGTTGGGTGTTATGGAGTCCTTGGGGTATAACCCCAGGAGAGGAATTACTGGATCATATGGAAGGTCCATGTCTAGCCTTCTGAGAGTTTTCCAGACTGCTCTCCACAGAGGCTGAACCAATTTACATTCTCACCAGCAATGTAAAAGGGTTCCTCTGTCCCCACATCCTCTCCAGCATTTGTTGCTGCTGTCCTTTTTGATGTATGCCATTCTTACAGGAGTGAGGTGGTATCTTAGTGTTGTCTTAATTTGCATTTCTCTGACAATCTGTGACCTAGAGCAGTTTTTCATATGTTTGTTAGCCTTTTGGATCTCCTCTGGAGTGAATGTTTTGTTCATATCCTCTGCCCATTTTTGGATGGGGTCATTTGCTTTTTTGGTGCTAAGTTTGCTGAGCTCTTTATATATTTTGGTCATTAGTTTCTTGTCTGATGTACAGCATGTGAAGATCTTCTCCCATTCTGTGAGGGGTCTCTTTGTTTGTTTAATAGTTTCTTTGGATGTGCAGAAGCTTTTCAATTTGATGTAGCCCCATTGGTTTGTTTCTGCTTTAGTCTTCCTTGCAATTGGGTTTGATTCATCAAAGATGTCCTTGAGGTGTAGGTGGGAAAGTGTTTTACCAATGTTTTCCTCTAAGTATTTGATTGTTTCTGGTCTGACATCTAGGTCTTTGATCCATTTGGAGTTGATTTTTGTTTCTGGTGAGATAAAGTGGTTCAATTTCATTCTTCTGCATGTTACAACCCAGTTTTCCCAGCACCATTTATTGAAGAGAGACTCCTTTTTTCATTTAATCCTTTGGGTCCCTTTATCAAAGATTAGATGCCCATAGGTGTTGGGATTTATTGCTGAGTTTTCAATTCTGTTCCACTGGTCTGTGTGCCTATTTTTGTTCCAGTACCATGCTGTTTTGATGATGATGGCTTTATAATATAGTTTAAGGTCTGGGAGTGTGATGCCTCCATTTCTGTTTCTTTTCCTCAAGATGTTTTGGCAATTCTAGGTGTTTTCAGGTTCCAGATAAATGATTGTAGTGTTCGTTCTATTCTCTTAAAGAAGCTTGGTGGAACTTTGATGGGTATTGCATTAAATTTGTATATGGCTCTGGTGAGAATATTCATTTTGATGATATTTATTCTTCCAATCCATGAGCATATGATATCTTTCCATTTCTTGGTATCAGTTTCTATTTCCTTGAGTAGCAACTCATAGTTTTCAGCATACAAGTCTTTCACTTCTTTGGTCAACTTTATTCCTAGGTATTTGATTGATTTTGCTGAAACAGTGAATGGGAGTGATTTCTGGATGTCTTCTTCTTCAGATCTAGTGTTTGCATAAAGAAATGCCACTGATTTTTGTACATTGATTTTGTAGCCTGATACCTTGCTATATTGCCTAATAACTTCCAGTAGTTTTCTGCTGGATTCTTTAGGTTTTTCTATGTATACTATCATATCATCTGCAAATAGTGAGAACTTGACTTCTTCCCTTCCGATCTGTATTCCTTTGATTTCTTTCTCTTGCCTGATTGCTATGGCAAGAACTTCCAATACTATGTTGAAGAGTAACGGTGACAGTGGACAGCCCTGTCTAGTCTCTGATCTGAGGGGGAATGCTTTCAGCTTCTGTCCATTGAGTATGATGTTGGCTGTAGGTTTCCTATATATAGACTCTACTATCTTGAGGAATTTCCCATCTATTCCCATTTTTTGTAGAGTTTTGAGCATGAATGGGTGTTGGATTTTGTCAAAGGCTTTCTCTGCATCTATTGAGATAATCATGTGGTTTTTGGCTTTGCTTTTATTGATGTGGTGAATGACGTTGATTGACTTACGGATGTTGAACCGGCCTTGCATTCCTGGGATGAATCCCACTTGGTCGTGATGAACAATCTTTTTGATATGTTGCTGTATCTGGTTGGCCAAGATATTGTTTAATATTTTGGCATCAATGTTCATCAGAGATATTGGTCTGTAGTTTTCCTTTTTTGTTCTGTCCCTATCAGCTTTTGGTATCAGGGTGATGTTGGCTTCATAGAAGGTGGAAGGGAGTATTCCTGTTTCTTCAATCTTATGGAAAAGCTTAAGAAGTATGGGTACTAGCTGTTTCCTGAAAGTTTTGTAGAATTCGTTTGTGAAGCCATCTGGTCCAGGACTTTTGTTGTTGGGGAGATTCTTAATAACGGTTTCAATTTCTTTGTCTGTGATTGGTGCATTTAGATTTTGTAGTTCTTCTTGGTTCAGTTTTGGAAGGGCATATGCTTCTAGGAATTGTTCCATTTCTTCCAGATTCTCTAGCTTGGTGGCATATAGTTCTTTATAGAAGTTTCGCAGGATTCTCTGGATTTCTGTGGTGTCAGTTGTGATATCTCCTCCATCGTTTACAATTCTATTAATTTGAGTCTTCTCTCTTTTTTGTTTGGTGAGTCTGGCTAGGGGTTTGTCAATTTTGTTTAATCTTTCAAAGAACCAACATTTGGCTTCATTGATCTTTTGTATGGTTCTTTTATTTTCAATGTTGTTTATTTCTGCTCTACCTTTAGTGATTTCTGTCCTTCTGGTTGCTTTAGGGTTCCTTTGTTCCTCTTCCTCTAAGTCCTTGAGGTGTGCAGTAAGGTCGTTCATTTGAGTTTCTTCTTGGTGTATAATATGTGATTGTATGGCTATAAGTTTCACTCTCAGTACTGCTTTAGCTGTGTCCCAAATATTTTGATAGGTTGTGTCTTCATTTTCATTAGTTTCCAGGAACATTTGAATTTCCTGCTTGAGTGAGTCTCTGACCCAGTGGTTCTTAAGGAGTATGATGTTTAGTTTCCAAATTCTGTGACTTTTAATAATTTTCTGTTTGTTGTTAAATGTTAGTTTTACTCCACTGTGGTCTGAGAAGATACTTGAGATGATTTCAATGCTCTTGAATTTATTGATGCTGTCTTTGTGGCCTAACATGTGGTCTATCCTTGAGTATGTGTTATGTGGATTTGAAAAGAAGGTGTATTCCAGTTTTTTGGGGTGAAGGACTCTGAAAATGTCCAAGAGGTCTAGTCTGTCAATCTCTTCATTCAATTATCTTGTATCTTTATTGGTTCTCTGCTTTGTTGATCTGTCTAAGTGTGAGAGTGGGGTATTGAAGTCTCCCACTATTATTGTATTACTATTGATGTATTTTTGAAATTCTTTCAGTAGGTGCTTAATGTATTTAGATGGTCCCTCATTGGGTGCATAGATGTTAATAATTGTTAAGTCTTCTTGGCTGATTGATCCTCTAATCATTATGTAATGTCCTTGCCTATCTTTTATTACTTTATTTAATTTAAAATCTATCGTCTCTGAGAATGGCTGTTCCTGCCCTTTTTTGTGGTCCGTTAGCCTGTATGATAGTTTTCCATCCTTTCACTTTAAGTCTGTGTTTATCTTGTTGTGACAGATGGGATTTTTGCAAGCAGCATATGGTTGGGTTATGTTTTCTGATCCATCCCCCCACCCTGTGCCTTTTGATGGGTGAGTTTAAGCCATTGACGTTTATTGATATTATGGATTTAATGTATTGTAGTGCCATTGTTAAAAACAATTTGTTTGCTCTGATATATTGCAAGTATTATAGTGATGTTCTTGTTTATAAGAGGTCTTTTAGAACCTCTTTCAGGGCCGGCTTGGTGATGGTTGCCTCCTTTAACTGTTGTTTGTCTAAGAAGGTTTTGATCCCTCCATCTAGTTTGAATGAAAGTCTAGCAGTATATATTATCCTTGGTTGAAACCCTTTTTCATTCAGGGCTCGATAGATATCTTGCCATTACCTTCTGGCTTTTAGAGTTTGAGTGGAGAAGTCTGCAGATAATCTTATGGGTTTTCCCTTGTATGTGACTTTTTGTTTCTCTCTTGCAGCCTTTAGGATCCTTTCTTTATCCTTACTTCTTCTCATTGTGACTATGATGTGTCTTGGTGTCTTCAGGTCTGGGTTGATTCTGTTTGGTACTCTCTGGGCCTCTTGAATCTTGATGTCCTTTCTGTTATTCAGGTCTGGGAAGTTTTCTTCTATTATTTCCTCTAGAATGTTTGCTTCCCCTTCCTCTCTTTCTTCCTCTGGCAGGCCAATTATACGAATGTTACTTCTTTTGAGATCATCCCATATGTCTCTGTTGTTGTTTTCAGTGTCTCTCAATCTCTTTTTAAGCTCTTTCACCTCTTTCTTCGTTTTCTCTAACTCATCCTCTGTCTGACTAATTCTGTTTTCTGCTTCTGTTAGTCTGCTTTCCCTTGCCTCAGCTTCTTTCTTCATTACAGCTATTTCAGCTTTCAGTTCTCTAATTGCCTCAAGATAATCAGTATTTTCCTTGGGGATCTCAACTGTTGTTTCCCTAATACTGCTATTCCTTTCCTCCAGTGTTGTTTTCATTTCTGTGATTAATAAGTTTATTATTGCTTGCATACTTTTCTTATCTATGGTTACTTCTGGCTGATTTGTAGTTTCTTCTGAGCTCTTGTCTTCATTCATTGGAGTAGCAGTTTTATTTGTTTTTGATCTATCCATTTTTTTGATTTATGTGTTTCTTTTTTTTATATTCTCTGTTGTTCCTCAGTTGTTGTGTCTTAAGTACAAGCAACACTGTGCTAAATACCTTTATGACAATTGCACTCACCAACCTCAGGAATTACAGTAGCAACTGAAGCAAGTATTGAAGCAATTTAATTGTTACCATTTAGCCAAACAATTTCTCCAGTCCATGAAAAAATAGTAACCAAATCCCAGTGAATAAGAAAGAGAAAAGAAAGAAGGGATAGCAAGAATAGATAGTTATGCAAATCTACTATCTACTGTATATTCTAGGGGTCACAAGAGGGGAAAGGAAACTAGAGCAGAGATACACACATAGAGAGTCCACTCTGAGTCAGATTTCTTCCCCAAAATAATTCACAAATTCAGAAAGGCAAAGAAGAAGGAAGGAAGAAGTGTATGACATGATAAAAAAAAAAAGAAAAAAGAGACAAGTGAGAGAAAAGGGAAAAGATAAAAAAGCTTTAATTAAAGAGCAGTGAAAGGAAAGGTTTTTTTATTACTTTATTTTTAATTTAATTTAATTTAATTTTTTTGATTAGCTAGGAGGGGGAGGTAGGGGAGAGTCTGTAGAGGAGGTATGATTAAGGAGACAAGTTCCTCCCACAATAGATAAGATGCCCACTACCCTAGCACTGTAATATATGCTAAGAGTTAATTCTGATCAACCTAAAGGGGGGGTAAGATATATGCCTTTATATAATATTAATAGTAAAATAGAGCAGGGTAAAAAAATAAATAAAATAAAAACCCTGTCCCAGATTACCTCAAACATTGTTATCAGAGGCAGCTGATTGTTAAGAATGAGAAAAAAAACACTTCAGGACTAGACAAGGATAGCTGAAATAGGCAGTTATGCAAATCTACTATCCACTGTATATTCTACGGGTAGCTAAAGGAGGAAGGGAAGTTGAGCAGAGACACTCGCAGTGAGAGTCCACACTGAGTCAGTATTCTTCCCCAAAATAATTCCCAAATGTGTATCAGTGAATTCAAAATAGCACACTGTTCGGTGGTGTGGGGGCTGGGGGCTGTGGCTTTGGAAGCTGTAGGATTAAGGAAGAAAGGATGACAAGAATGAGAAAAAGAAAAAAAAAGAAAGAGAGAGAGAGAAAAAAAGAAAAAGATAAGAAAAAGAACAGTTATAAAAGAGCAGTGAAAGCAAAGTTTTCTTTAATTTATTTATTTTTAATTATTTAATTAGATATGCGGGGTGAGGTGGGGGGGTTGGCTACTTAGAAAGAAAAAAGGCCAGAGGTTTCAGAAGGGTATAGACTTAGAATGAATGATACTCCCTTGTGGGACAGGAATTTGGTAAAGACAGAGGTTATGGGGGGGGGAAGGGGAGGAGGTATGCTTAAAAATTAAAAGGAAAAAAATTTTTCCCCCTTTTTTCCTACTCTATTTCTTAACCCAAATTAAGTTATAGTCACCTCCTTGGTGTCACCGCTAGGACCCCTTATTGACTGGCCTGCTAAAGGCAGAAAATCCTACCGTTTCCAGGAGATGTGGTCAGAGCTCAAGCCACTAGCAGCTTCTCAGTCCACCATCTTCTGGGAACCTCAAGGTTCTTTTTCTAAATTAAGTCCACTCTTAATGTTATAGCACGCACACCTTATTTTTCCTTTGTACCGCATTTCACATTTTATTTTGAATTTTGTATTCTGGGTGTTTCTTCAGTTCCTCAGTTTCCTCTCTCTCCAAGATTTCTTGCCAATTCATTCATAAGTTCACCCCTCCCTCCCCGTCGTCCCCTTCCATAGCTCACATCCTAACGCACAGGGCTGGGCAGGGGCTGGGACACACATTGCCAGGCAGGTCTGTCAGACTTGGATGGTGCAGGCTGTTTACAGAAGCCCCCACTGTGTGGGCTCCCCCTCCAACCCCAAATATCTTTGCCTGAAATGTCAGGCTGCCTTCCCTGACTGCCACCACCGCTCTAAGGCCCTGAAGGCTCACGTCAGTATCAGTGTGCTGGGCACCTGGCCTGTTTCTCTTGCCTTTCTTCCCCTGGGCTTCAGGTCCCTCTTTCCTGCTCTGTCCTATATCTGTCCTACATCTGGCAACATCTCACTCCAGCCCCGAGTGGCGGAGGATGCATCACAGAGACTCAACCTTCTGTCACATTGTTTTGAAGGCTGTTGATATTTTTCCCAAGCAGGTTTTGAACTCAGACAAAATAAACACCCGATTTTTAATTTTATTTATTCATTCATTTTTTGACATCCGGTTTACTGATGGGGCTCAGTCCTGCAAGACACATCCGCCATTCCAGGCAGTCTTTCTTCCTTTTATCCTTTACTTTACTGACAGGGAAATTGAGAGGGAAGGGGGACATAGGGAAAGAGAAAGAGAGACACAGACAACTCTGCTTTACCACTTGTAAAGTTTCCCCCACTCACCCCTGCAGGTGGGGACCGGGGATTTGAACCTGGGTTTCTGCACATGGCATGTGTGCTCTATTCAGTGTACGCTGGCTAGCCCCCAATACCAGATTTTTGACTTCCTTGAGGGGACAAAAATTAAATTTCCATTAATTTCTTTAATCTCCCATTGACTGCTTTCTGTCAGGTCTCCTGTAGCCGTCTCAGACGTGTGTAGTTGGTGCCAGTTAAGGGTTTCAGTGGAGTTTATCTGGGTATTTTAAACAACCAGATTTCAAAATGCTCTATAATCATATTTATTTGCATTTAGTTAATTATGCATAAGATTTTCAGGTTAATTAGTCAGTTTACCATGAGCTCCATGTTTACTGCCTTTGCTTGATTTCATATTGGGTTGTGTGTCTTTTCTTGTTTAATTATGAGATCTTTGGAAATGAAGAAAATGAACCCTTAATTGGCCATATGGGTCACAAACATCTCCTCCAAGTTTGTTATTTGTCTTTTTAAGATATTTTATTTATACTGAAGCTTTAATTTTAGAAGTAATAAAACTCCTCAGTTTTTGCTTCTGCTTCTTGCATTCTATGCCTTGTTTTCAAAGGTTTTCCCATTTTTCATACATAAATTTCATACATAAATTCATAGGCAGAGGGTGTCCTTTCTGTCTTTCATTTATTGTTTCATATCATTTTATTCATATTTCATGTACACTTATTCCTCAATCATTTTAGAATTGATTAACATGTGAAAAGTAAGTAGAAACTCCTTCTCCCTCTTTCTTTTTTTCCTTCTTTTTTTTTTCTCCAGGGTTATCTTGGGGCTGCTCCTGGAGGCCATTTTTCCCCATTTTGTTGTCCTTGTTATTGTTATTGCCATTGCTGCTATTACTGTTGGATAGGACAGAGAGAAATGGAGAGAGGTGGGGAAGACAGAGAGGAGGAGAGAAAACAGACACCTGTTGTTTTCAATGGGTTAGGTTGTTTTCGCTGGGCTGGCTTCACGGGCGGGTAACAGACGACCAGGGACTCATGGCTGGGTTGTACGCAGTATCTCTTTATTCATGCAGGACGCAGCCCAATCTAAGACGAGCTAAGCTAAACTCAAGGTAAAGTAAAACTCACAATGCTGTCTTTATATATACTTGCCAAGTAGGGTGGAAACAGGGTGTGACATAGAGAGGGTGGAGAGAAAAGTGACTGGTGACAATCAGAGTGTGACAAGGAGAGGATCAGGGTGTGACAAGGAGGGGGGGTGGAGCAAAAACATATCATGAACCAGTGGGGATTGAACCAATGCCCTGGAGGGAGGTGCTTGTTAACAGCGGTTATGTAAATAGAATGAAGTGGTTATGTAAATAGAATAGTGTTAAGCAGGGGGGATTTAAACCAAATGAAACAGAAGGGGTCTCATGCATACCAACATACACCTGCAGACCTGCTTCTCAGCTTGTGAAGTGACTCCCCTGCAGGTGGGGAGCTGGGGGCTCGAACCGGGATCCTTACGACGGTTCTTATGCTTTGCACCATGTGAGTTTAACCCACTACACTAACTCCTGGATCCTCTTCCTTCCTTCCTTCCTTCCTTCCTTCCTTCCTTCTTTCCTTCATTCCTTCCTTCCTCTCTCTTCTCTCTCTCTCTCTCTCTCCCTTCCTTCCTTCCTCCCTTCCTTCCTTTCTTTTTTTCTCTCTTTCTCTCTTTTTCAATTTTTTGTATTGCCACCAGGTTTATCACTCACTGGGGTACTATGTCTAAACTATGAATCCACCACTCCCAGCAGTCTTTTTCTTTTTTCTCACCATTGCTTTTTATTAGATAGGAGAGAAATAACTTGGGAGAGGAGGAAGAGATAGAGAAAAAGCCACCAGCAGCAGGAGATTGAATTCAGGTCTTTGTGCATAGTTATTTGTGCTCTGAGCCCAGTGTGCCACTGTCCAGACTCTCTCTCTCCCTCTCTCTCTCTCTCTCTCTCTCTCTCTCTCTCTCTTTCTAAAGACTAGTCTGCAGCTTGGCAATGCCTTATCTTTCTTCCCTCCTTACCTGAAGCACTCAGCTGTATTATGCCAGACGCCACCTTCTAGGTTTGATCTTTGATGCTGATGCCATTTCTTCAGCCTGTCTCAGCACCGAGCTGCGTTCATGTTAATATCTGTTAGGACCAGTCTCTGCAGCAAAGCCCTCAATGTATTATCCTTCGCCGTCCTCATTACTCAACTCTGTTCTCCATTTCTTGATATTAACAGGGGACATTAAAGTGATCTGACTACAGGGTGTACCAGCTGTCAGCTGACAGTGTTCAGATGGCATCTTGATTGTCCTCTCCTCTCAGGTCCAGGGCTAGAGTCCTCTCAGGCCAGGGAAAGATGGTGGCACTTTTAGATAGAAGAATGATATCTTGAAGAGTTCAAGTGATCATCACCTCTAACACCAAATACATTTTCCAACTCCTTGTTTAAAATACACCGTGTTCTAATTATACAAAAATTAAAAGATCTATGGAGTATATTCTCATTGTAATTAGTGATCCTTATCAAAACTCGCCTGAAAATAATTTAGTGCTACTATAATAAATTTATCCATTAGGCAAATGAGTATGACAAATGTTCTAGAAGTCTATAAATCAAACTCAAATGTGCTGGAAATTAGAATCTTAGAGTAAAGATCATTTTTAAAAGATTACAGGCGAACACAATGCTGAGTTTTTGTGTGCATGTAGGAGCCTTTCTTTCATTCCAACACAAGATGTTTGTTTGCTGACATTTATTCAGATGCAAAAGCATTGTCGCTAGAGAGCATGGTGAGAGCTGGGGGAGACACAGCTCAATTAGACATAAACATTCGCAGAAATGTTATTTCCAAATGAAATCTGGTTCTTGATGGGATGAGTGAAAACATGAACGTTAAAAGGAATTAGAGATCGAACAAAATAAATACAAGTGCATATTGAAATCTGAGGGGGATGAGAGTCACTTTTCCTGTTGATATTTAATATTTTGAATTTTCATTCAAACCTGACCCCAAGAGAAAATAAGTCAGGGTCTGAATACCAGCAAATAAAATTTAATAAACCCATAGCTGTATATTGGGAAACCAATCTACTCCTGCAAAAGTAATAGATGACTAAGAAGATCCTAGGAAATCAAGAAATTGAAATGCCAAGCCATAGCTGTCATAAAAAGTAATATGGGTATATTTACATTTGTGTATATTCAAATGTAAGTCTATGCATACATATGCTTTATGTCTGTGTGCTTACACATACATGTGCTTATTTTAGTCTTATTTATTTTTTAAGAACAACACAATGTTTTAGTTTTCACTAAGGGGTAAATGACCTAGTGCGGAACTAGGGTTATGGGTGAAAGAGAGAGATGATCCAGGAAACAAGCTCGTGGTGGTAGTAATACAAATCTTTATTCACATGGGAGCCCCAGAGTCAGGCATGGGTGCAGCGGGTTAGGCCATGTGGAGCCAAAAACTGCAATGGCCGGTGTCCACCTCCCCCTGCACGCCTGCGCTTCTCTAGGTCGGGATGCGGAAGAGAGAGAAACCAGAAACAGAGGTGGCTTTTATAGGATAAAACAGGAAGTGGCAAATCAGAAACAGAAATGGCTAGGAAAGGGGGTGGGGAAAGGCAAAAGGCATGCTGGGAAGGTGGAAGCTTCCTCAGCAACTGTTGCAATGGTTTTAGCGGGTGGGATTAATGTTACCCTGCAGGCAGGGCGGGTCTCGAGGTAGAAAGAAGACAGATCAATGGGTGGGGATCTTTCAGGCAAAACAATGATTATGTAAATAGACCATACTATCAGCAATGCAGAATGAAGCAGGGGTGGGGGGAGCTTAATGCCCAACAACTTAGCTTTTTAGAAATACCACTTACCATGATTTTATGAACCCAATAATGCTTCTGAAACACTTTAAGGCACAAAACACATTGGATAGTGATAGATAACACTTAAGATTTCTTCCCCATTTTTTGAAAAAAATAATTATTAGAGTTTAAGTAGTTTCAACTTTGAAATCCTATTACAGTAAGGAATCCTTTAAATCTTCTTTAACAACTGTGAACCACTTCAGTAATGTGGGTGATTGTCCATCTAAGCACTATTTACTTGTTTGCACTGCACATACAGGATCCCTGCAAAGTTCCAGGCACCTTGCCTATAGAAAATAGAATGTCAGAGCTGCAAGAGCTGCCTATTGAGGAAAGACTAGTGCAAATGACTGAATAACTTGGGAGCTAGAAGGAGGCTTTTCTAGAGATAGTTCTGTATTCATGCATCTTTTGGTGAGATGGGGAAAGGAGAGGAAAAGTGAGAAATCCCTATAAGACACCTGTCCAACGAGTTGTCTGCACACCTTTGTTTACAGCAACACTGTTTGTGACAGCCCAGACTTAGAAGCAACCCAGATCCTCAATGACAGATGTAAGATTATGAAAGTTGTGTTGTATGAAAACAATGGGATACAACTCAGCCATAAGAAAAGGTGAGATCTCCTTTACCATGTCTTAGATGGAACTTGAAGGAACTATATGAAGTGAGGTAAGCCAGAAGGAGAAGGACAGAAACCAACCAGATAATCTCACTCAGACGTGGGTCTAAGGAACAAAGAAAGAAAGAGAAAGCATAGAGTGAAACTTGAACTAGGTATTGTTTATTGCAACAAATCCAAGGCCTGAGGGCAAATGGCTGGGGTAATGGAGGCCGAGGGAAGAGAGGCATGAGGGTGTTGAGGACCCAGTACACAGTGCTAGAGGAAGACCTCGATCTTGCTAATTCTGTTTTCTGCCTCAGTTGTTCTGCTTTCACTTCCCTCAGTTTCATTCCTTAGTTCAGCTATTTTGTTACTGTGTTCAGTTACTCTATTAGCTGGTTCAGCTAGTTGGGCTCTTAACTCAGTGCTTTCAGTTTTTAGCTCTCTTTCCCTTGAGATAGTTTGTGTTTTCTTTCACAGTCTCATTTGTGGCTTCCCCATTTATGATAATATTACCATCAGAAACTTTCACCACTCCTGTAATTATCACATCAGTTAATGTTTGGGTTTTTCCTCATTCTTATTTGCTTCTGGCATGTTGGAATTTTCTTCTGGGCTTATTTTCTGGTTCATTTCTGCAGTAGTTATTTTTAGTCAGACCATTCTTTTTGGTGTCTTTTTAAATTTGTCTCCTAGATGTTGCTGTTCAGTTATGATGTGGCTGGCTTCTGGCCATTGATTCCTGAACCAGTCACCTTGTGGTGTATCTCAGGAGTGGGTAGAGCTGTTATTCTGATGGTGACACCACTGTCTTTGGAAGATTGAAAGTAGAGTTTCTTGTGTTCAAATAAAATAGAGAAATAGATGACTGGAACAGCAATATGGCTGGAGGAAGAAATAAGTTGAGGATGGGAGGAGGGACTGTGTACAGCCACCTATCATGAGGAGGTAAGAAGTTCTCACATAACAACCACCATTTTGTAAATATTTATTTCCCTAATAAAACAAGATAGAAATGAAAAGAAGAGAAGAGAGAGGAGAGGAGAGGAGAGGAGAGGAGAGGAGAGGAGAGGAGAGGAGAGGAAAAAAGAAGAGGAAAGGGAAGGGAAGTGCTCTATGAAGATGGCAGTGGAAGAAAAGTAACCTCTAGATAAATGACATCCTCTGTGGACTGAGGTGTGGGAAGGGAGGAGTGGTGTTCCTCAGTCATTGAGAATGGCAGCAAGAGCCCAAATCCTGCTTTTAGTGGACATTCACTTTGGGAACTTCTGCAAGCAGCACAATAGCCATCACTGCTCTGGATTTTTTTTCTGGCATGTTGAGTTGAAAGCATGCTCCATTTCAGGTCCCCCTCAGTATCCAAGCACTTTCCAGCACCATGGTTTTCATGGTTTCCTTTTCTAGCATCACTCATAGAACACATAAGGAAGCTACTACCAGGCAGAGCAGTGTGGCACTGCAATGCGCCCTATAAATAATGAAGTGTTGTTAAAATTCGGAGGCTCTAGCTGGGTGAGCTAGCTTCACTGGCAGGTAACAGAGATGACCAGAGACATATGGCTGGGCAGGGAAGCTGTATTTCTTTATTCACGAACAACGATTCATAAACTAAGACAAACTAATCACCAAACAGAACTCTGCTGCCTCTTTTCTGCAGCGGCACCCAGCACTCTCTCTTACTCTGCCACTCTCCAACTCTCGAACTGTGGAACTCTCGAACTTTGGAACCCTCTCTCGGGGTTCCTAGGGGTGGGGCCAAGCGGGCCCGTGAAACTAACTGGACTGATCCAATTTTCTTGGTGGGGGAGGGCTAGAACAAACCAATGTAAAGCATACAACAATGAAGGAACTCTGTTTGTCCTCTGCAGAGCTCTGGAGTTGAGTGCCAAGGGGACACTCACCACATTGGAGCTCAAGGGGGTTCCAGAGGACACACTAGTCATTCCTCTGATGCTTCTGTTTGCAAATACCAGAAAGGAAAGAGAAAAGAGGGCTTAGTTTTGTCCTGGAATTCAGGGCTTATTTGTCCTACAACTTGGGGTCCCTGTCTCACCTCTGATGTGTCCACCATCTTTCCTGCTCTGCTCTGGTGTGGGTGACAGAGCTTCCTGCATGGGGAGCCCAACCAAGCTGATTATCGAAGGATTCCAGCAGGGACAGAAGTGAGTGCTAAGAGCAGTTACTGCTAATGGCAAGTATTCACAGGACCAGAGCCAGATGGGTGGAGTGAGTGGGAGGAGTGAGGAGGATGACAGATCCAATGAAGCCTGAAGTCATTTTTCAGAGGCTTCCAATGGGAAGGGCTGGGACCATTAGCAGCTCAGCTGGAACCACCCTCTGTCCACTCAGAACCAGCATTCCCATAAGCGTCTCTGTAACCACGCCATGCAGGGTTGCCTGACTTGATTCTTGTCTTGTATTAAACACCGATCATAGTGCACCACTCCAGGTGGGGCCTTAAATGAGAACCTGGTGGTTATCACTGACAAAGTTTATGACTGTGCTTTGCTGAGGAACTGATTCACCGATTCACCAGTCGGGAGAGGGGTGACTTGTTGGCTGCTGTGGCTGGGTCACCACCACTTCAAAGAGATGCTGTGATTAAGTGACACACTTCAGGACCACAGCCCACCACACAGTGAGTGCCCTGCTTCATCTAAGAGACAAACTCAGGGATCCCCTGACTAAACTTTTTCTTCTTTTTTTTGCCGCCCGCGTTATCACTGGGGCTCAGTGCCAGCACTATGAATCCACTGCTTCTGGTGGCCATTTTTTTTCTATTTAATTGGATATGACAGAGAGAAATTGAGAGAGGAGGGGAGACAGAGAAGGAGAGAGAGAAAGCTAGACACCTGCAGACCTGCTTCACCTCTTGTGAAGTGACACCCCCCCCCCACAGGTGGGGAGCTGGAGGCTCAAATCCAGATCCTTGTGTGGGTCCCTGTGCTTAGTACTTTTTGTGCTTGACCAGGTGCACCGCTGCCCAGCTCCCTGACTAAACACTCTGTCCTTTACATTTCAACAGTCTACATGACTTAGGAAGCCTGAGCTTCACTCGGTCCTAGGAGACACACATTTCAGCCTCTGAGATCTAAACCGTGTACATCAAGGTCAAAGTCTCTGGTCACTCACTCTGCAAAGTACACGGCCAGTTCTGCCCAGAGGGGTGAGTGGAATGGTAGCAGTCCAGATTTTAAAGGCCCCTGTTATGGAGTTTTTAAATCGCTCGTTGTGTCTTCCCAAGGCTTCATTGATTCATCAGCCACCGAGGTCTCAGCGCCCAAGGCTGGGTCTGACCTCAC
Organism: Erinaceus europaeus; assembly: GCF_950295315.1. Classification (NCBI taxonomy): domain Eukaryota; kingdom Metazoa; phylum Chordata; class Mammalia; order Eulipotyphla; family Erinaceidae; genus Erinaceus; species Erinaceus europaeus. The sequence continues at coordinate 25,353 of NW_026647817.1, forward strand.
TCCTGGCCAGAGAAGTTGCAGCTTCTCAGATCTGACATTTACAAACAAGTCTGCCACTCACACAGATTTGCACGTTATGGATGGCGCCTGTCTCTTATCTCTAACAAAGCCACAGATTTCTGGGAGCAGAGTGGAATGAGCAGGTTACAATCTCCGCAGTCCTGTGCCACGTGAGTGCTGCTACGACTTCCAAGAGGCAGGCCTCCACTGCTGCCTCTCGTGTTTGCATAGCTGTTCACAGCCGATTGATTAAAAGGAGCTGTCAAGGTTGATAGGCCTAAAATTAGACTTGTCTCTTCATTCTGGATGTACATTAATATAGATGTCTCTGCTTCCTATTCCTTGCTGAGCCTTCAGTGAAGGAGACTGAAATACATCAAGAGTGTGGGGACATTCTACTTCTTCAGAGAAACCATTTCAGAAGGGGTCATTAAGAGCATGTAAATCAATCCACAGTGAGAAGGCACTCCACTTTAGACAAACACACATGACATGTTTAATGCTGCACTCTGGGAAAGAAGAAATTCCTACCAAATCAACTGAAATTGCTGACCAATGGATTTGCCCAAGATAAAAATATCAGGCAGTCTTTTATACCGGCAATTATTAGAAGTGTTTTCCTTTAAAACATTTATCTAAGACAACCAGCTCCCCCCCCCCACACACACACACACACGTAGATTGTGTCTATTACATGCAGTACTGACTGGGAATAGATTCAGGACTTCACACATGTGGGACAATGCTCAGTGGGCTCCTCATATTTTTTGTTGGGGAGAGTTAGAGAGACAGCAAAGCATCTCTGTTGGGGGGAGCAGCTCACTGGGGTTGCTCCCCAGCTCCCTCCTGTGGGGCTCTAGACTGGCTCCTCCATGGAATAATCTCAAAGAGAGCTAGTCATGTTCCAGGGAGAAGATGAGCATTGATTGGGAGAAAAGGGGAAGAACGTGCAAGCCATGTAGGCATGTAGATGAGAGAGAGAGATCCCAGCCCCTGGTCTCCCAGCTCTCTAGTCCCTCCTGGGGAAGGAGGACCCTCAGGGGATGGAGAGAGAGAGAGAGAGAGAGAGAGAGAGAGAGAGAGAGAGAGAGAGAGGGAGGGAGAGGGAGAGGGAGAGAGAGTCCATCCCCTGGTCTCCCAGCTCTCTAGTCCCTCCTGGGGAAGGCAGGACCCTCAGGGGATGGAGAGAGAGAGGGAGTCAGAGTCCAGTCCCTAGTCTTCCAGCTCTTTAATCCCTCCTGGGGAAGGAGGACTCTCAGGGGATGGAGAGAGAGAAAGAGAAAGAGAGAGAGAGAGGGTCCAGCCCCTGGTCTCCCAGCTCTCTGGTCTCTTCTGGGGAAGGCAGGACCCTCAGGGGTGAGCTTCAGCCTCTGTCTCCAGGGTCCCCTCTGCCTCCATCTGCATGTTGAGGCCTTTGCAGTCAGGGAGGGAGGGAGCTGGGGCAGGACGTGCAGACACACTGGGCTTCTGGGCCTGACCTGGGCCTGCTCCTGGCTGCCTGCAGGGGGCAGGGGGTAGGGAGTGCAGGGGGAGTGAGATCCTTTCCCTAAGCTGCCCTCCACCATCCAGGGAGCCCCCTGGTGCTGTGCTTGATGCTTCCAAGTGTTATTTAGGCTGAAGTCCAAGGCCCCAGGCTACAGAGAGCTGTAAGCCTCTAGACACACCCCACTGTCACTGGATATCTTCCTGGCTTCAAGAAAGCAAATTCAGTGTTTAAAGGAGTGACACCATGTTTAGAGACCTCTTCTTCAACACACAGTGCGCAGAAACAAAGCACCCTGTAAATAAATAAAAAGGTGTCTTGAAAACTGCTTTGTTTTGCCAGTGGCTATAAGGCACAGGGAGACACAGGGACAGAATGAGTGCCCAGAGCCTCAGGGCTGCTACAGGGAGCCTGGGGACATGGGGGCTCCTCAGCTACACCTCAGATAAAATCAGAGGCAGAGGGCAGCCTGCCCCGGCTGTGACAGTCAGGGGGGAGTTCCTGTGGAACACAGCAGAGGGCTATTGAGTCTTCCAAGAAGCAGGAGTCTCCCGAGAGCAGAGTGAGCTCAGGCTCCTAGGTTAAGCCAGGACCCCACCTGGAGCCTCCTGTTCACACATGATGCTGTCTGGGGTGCTAGGTGTGGCCCATGCTGATATCAGAGGCCAGGTGTCTGTGCTAGGGGCTGTTCTCACCAAGCTAGAGTCATCCAATGCAGTCAGAAATTGGTCCTCGGAGAATCAAATCAAGATGCCTTCCAGGCAGTTTCCAACCTCCAAGTAGCCAGTTCCTCAGAGAGACTATATATCACCCTGGCTCTGATTTGCTGGGACCATGATGCATTTCCTCCACTGAGGGGTGAACTGTGGAAAGGGGGGCTGCAGGGGGTGGACAGCTCTGAAGCAAGAGCTATTCTGAGTGGAGCAATTGCCCTGCCTCCACCACTCCTCCATCCTGGGGTCTCCCGGGTAATGACTGGTCTGGAAGATTAAGTTGCCAGAACTGGCTGGGTTCTGCCCAGGGGCTGTCCGTTAGGGCCAAATGCCTTAGCAACCTCCCAGAAGAACCCAGTGGGGCTGTTAAGAGATTGAGAGGGGTGTCAGCGGCTCCCTGGAAACTTGAGTTCCCACCTATGCACCCACACACTCTCACACACACCTACACGCCCTGCTGGGTCCTGCCTGAGAATCTGACACAGAATCTTCCCCTGAAGGATGGGAGGGGTTTTTTCTCTGCTTATTTGCATGTGCACACATGCACACGCACACACACACACACACACACACGCACACATACACACACACACACCTGGGAATGACACCTGCTGCTCACAGACACTCAGGGCCACAGACTTCTCAGCTCCCACAAGACACTCATCTCCAGGTGCTTCAAATTAAGGTTTGAAGAAAGACAACAACAGCTTTGGAGTTTGAAGTCAGGGAGGTCTTGATCTAATGCATCGACCAAGTTTATCATCTACTATTTCACAAGAATAGACTGAAAGATCAGTTTTGGTATTGTTCAGCACGTGATGTGACTTCTCACAGATTTTGAAGATTAATGAAGCTGGGGGAAGAGACTGATGATTAGCACGGGACTGGGGAGGCAGGAAGTGCCAACACTTGACCCCCCCACACACACACATGCTGAAAAGACGGGGTTTTCTGGTGACTTCTGAGTTTCACTGACTCTTAGATGCAGCGCACTGGAGTGCACTGATACAGGCCTGCTCAGGATGGAAAGTCCCGACTGCTGAGAGAGGCACGGGTGAGGTCGGGGCAGAAGGGCAAGCAGGTTTGAAAGGGAAGGTCAGAGAGCAAACCAGAGCCTCCCCCCTACTCGGTGGTCCTGCAGGCTTGGGAACCACAAAGGGAAGAACATCTGGTTTCTGGAAAGAGTCAGTGGTCCTCAGGAACCACAGAGACAGAGAAAGATGGAAGCGAAATAGCCTCCTCAGACCAGAGCCAGTGAGCGAGACACCTGATGGAAGCGAAATAGCCTCCTCAGACCAGAGCCAGTGAGCGAGACACCTGATGGAAGCGAAATAGCCTCCTCAGACCAGAGCCAGTGAGCGAGATACCTGATGGAAGCGAAATAGCCTCCTCAGACCAGAGCCAGTGAGCGAGACACCTGATGGAAGCGAAATAGCCTCCTCAGACCAGAGCCAGTGAGTGAGACACCTGATGGAAGCGAAATAGCTTCCTCACCAGTGAGTGAGACACCTGATGGAAGCGAAATAGCCTCCTCAGACCAGAGCCAGTGAGTGAGACACCTGATGGAAGCGAAATAGCCTCCTCAGACCAGAGCCAGTGAGTGAGACACCTGATGGAAGCGAAATAGCCTCCTCAGACCAGAGCCAGTGAGTGAGACACCTGTCCACGCACCACCGCCACCACCACCACCCCTGCCTAGCCACCGGTCAGTAGTGTTCAATAACTTGGGATTTCTCTGCTGCTTTGGAAACTGGAAGACTGACAGGAAGCTGGGAGGTAGAGGAAGAGTCAGAAGACTGGACATGGAATGAACGAAAAGCAGTTATTGCCAGGGAACTAGGACAGACGTCAACACAACAGACTTTACGACGGGGCTTCAGAGGCCCCAAGTTCAATCTCTAGTACCTTCATAAGCCAGAGTTGAGCCACTAGTGCTCTGATTAAAGAAAAAAGAAAGAGAGAAAGAAAGAAAGAAAGAAAGAAGGGAGGAGAGAAGAGAAAGGAAAGAAAGGCAGGCAGGCAGGAAGGAAGGAAAGAAGGCAGGCAGACAGGAAGGAAGGAAAGAAGGCAGGCAGACAGGAAGGAAGGAAAGAAGGCAGGCAGACAGGAAGGAAGGAAAGAAGGCAGGCAGACAGGAAGGAAGGAAAGAAGGCAGGCAGACAGGAAGGAAGGAAAGAAGGCAGGCAGACAGGAAGGAAGGAAAGAAGGCAGGCAGACAGGAAGGAAGGAAAGAAGGCAGGCAGACAGGAAGGAAGGAAAGAAGGCAGGCAGGCAGGAAGGAAGGAAAGAAGGCAGGCAGACAGGAAGGAAGGAAAGAAGGCAGGCAGACAGGAAGGAAGGAAAGAAGGCAGGCAGGCAGGAAGGAAGGAAGGCGGGCAGGAAGCCAGGGGCAGGTAGAGCACATGCATGTCTGTAAGTCCCCAGTTTTGTGCCCAGGTATCACATGGAGGCAACGTGTATGAAACCAGGGGAACTCCATAGGTGATGAAGCAATGTTGTCATGGAGTTCTCTCTCTCTCTCTCTCTCTCTCTCTCTCCCTCTCTCTCTCATTCTTTCATAATGAATGGAAAAATTAGCAGTATGATCAGGGAGCTACAAAATCCTAGTCCTGTCCTGAAACAAAAATATGCCTATAAGTCGATGAAGTCAGATATGCCCAGGTTATTGAGTGAGGACCAGAACAGAAAGAATTCTCTACAGCTCTGCTATGCGATTTGGTCCTAACACTTTAGAATATCATCAGTATCTAATCACTCAGACTGGCAAAACGGCTTACTCAGCCAGCATGACATGGGTTCCAGGCCCGCTCTCACCACATTAGGATGCTTCTATAGTGTGGTCTCTTCCACACGCTCTTGGCCTCTAAAAAAATAATTAATTAATTAATTAAATGAATCTATTTTATGACTAGGTCACTCTTTATGCTCACCAAAACGTTGGTACTGTATCAAATAGCCAAGACACTGGTCAAAAGACAAATATTCACCATCAGGAGAGAAAGCAGTTATAATGCGATGATTTCCAGTAAAAAATGAACTCCAAGTATTTGCAACAATATGGGAAGTTTTCCTGCTGTTGACTGAAACATCTGCACACAGACGGCCATACACTGTTGTTACAAAGTGCAAAGTTCCATCTCAGCAGCTTGCCACCCAAAGGCCAACATTTGAGAAATGAGAGTTCAAAAGATGGCGTGTGGAAAGTAGGTTTATTCAGGTGCTAATAGCCTGAGAAGAAGGCAGACTCGAGTCTCCCAAAGCCGTTTACTCTCAGACTGGGACCTGGTGTTCGTACAGGGAAGGAAGGGCAGTTAGCTGGTGAGGAAGGAAAGGAGGCTCAGTCACCAGGGTGGACAGCTGGCTTCAGGGATCTGACAGACCATGTGAATGTGGCAGTGTGTCCTTTGTAAAAATCTGAGACTCATTGTTAAGTGACATCTTCCCTGAAAGTCTATGTGGCAGCCTTTAGGAACTTGCCTGATGGGGTCTAGTGTTTATTCCCTCACATATATTCATGACTGGCTCTTAGCTAAGCAACACACTATGCATAAGAACATTCCATAGCTAAAGAAGTTATGGGATAAAGGGATCGGGTGGTCAGCTGGGGCCCTTGTTGGGGAGTCCCGAGATTCCCAAACAGACATGATGGGCCTAGACCTCGAATAAATCTCTCTCTCCACTGTTACCAATCATCTGTATCAGGAACTGTTGTATGCTTTACATTGGTTTGGTCTATCCCTCCCCCTGCCAGGAAAATTGGATTAGTCCTGCTAGTTTCCTGCTAGTTTCGTGGGCCCACTTGTCCCCGCTCCAAGGTACCCCGACAGAGTTCCAGAGTGCCAGAGTGGGAGAGTTCTGGGCGCCGCTGCGGGGGAAGGAGGCAGCATAGTTCTGTTTGGTGATTAGTTTGGGTTAGTTTATGAATCGTTGTTCCTGAATAAAGAAATACAGCTTCCCTGCCCAGCCATGTGTCTTCGAGTCTCTGTTACCCGCCTGTGAAGCTAGCCCGGCCAGCTAGAGGTGCCAAATTTAAACAACAAATGGAGCCCGTGTGTACCTGACCTGCACATCTGTCAGATAAGTAAAGACAATTTGGCTACCTATGTACTATGGCCTTCTCTTCTGCTTGTGAAGAGATCTCCAAAGGCCTCTGTCCTTTCTTCACAAGACTGTTTTGCTGTTTCTGGAACATTTATCACTGGACCACTCTGTGGTTTCCACTCGCTCGGGCGCACTCAGAACAGCCAGAGGAGTCGGGAGGAGCCAGCGGGCGGGAAGCGAGGCTTCGAGCTGCCGTTTCCACCTGGTGGAGCAGCCAACCAGCCGGCTGCGCCCAGACAACCCCGCGCACCATGCCTGCAGCCCCGCAGCCCGCAGGAGGCTGACGCCAGCACACAGGAGCCCGATGCCAACACGCTAGAGCCCGATGCCAACATGCAGGAGCCTGATGCCAACACGCAAGAGCCCGAGGCCAGCCCACAAGAGCCGGCTCTCCACCGCGTGGCGCAGGGCACTGGACGCGGGATCCCTCCACGCTGCTCGGCCACTGCAAGCAGGGCAGCAGATATGACAGGGCCATGGAGCAGGACAGCAGACATGGCAGGGCCATGGGGCAGGGCCATGGTGGCCTATCATGGCCGCCACCCCTGGGCACCTCAGCCCGCGCCTTCTACAAGGCTGGCCCGTCCGCCCTCGGGCTATGTATTCTGGACAGATCCAGAACCCCCCCAGGGTGCCGAAACTGGGCACCCTGGCCGAGATCCTCAGCTCCAGTCTGAAGGCAGACAAGCTGGAGTACGCAGAGATTCGTGCAGAGATCGCAACCTGCAATTCCTAGAAGTGGAGCTGAGTGGGAGGCCACCTCCGGATGGTGACCCCCCCAACAACTAAGGCAGTACAGATCTAAATTCGTGTTTAAAATGACATGTCTTCGTAACAAAGGTTTCTCTCCTTGTGTATTAATGACCATGTTTATGTGTGTGTTTAAAGTTTGGTAAAAAGTAACTTTAAGGTTAAGAATGTAACTTTAAGGCTAAATTCTTACTAGGTAAAGTTAAATGAAAAAGGTTTTCAACGTAATTCTCATAAAAATAAAATTAACTTACATTTAAAGTCTGAGGTAAAAATTAGTTAACAATCAATGTATTTTAACTAAGTTGGTCTAAACAAGACCTGCGCACATCTAGGGTGTGTCTCCATCTTGAATGGATGTAACAAAAGGTTAAATAGACTTGTTGATATGTAAAACTCTCGATTACCTTCTCTATTAGAAATGGTAGATTACACAGTGGCTATGCTAATTATTCTCATGCCTGAGGTTTTCTTTCCTGTGCACACCTAGGGTGTGTCTCTATCTTGAATGAGTGTAACAAAAGGTTAAAAAGACGTTGTTGATATGTAAAAGCCTCAAATTCCTTCTCTATTAGAAACATTAGATTGCGCTATGGTTATGCTAATAACAAGTTTTGTTTCATAGTAAGTAAATTGCAGCCAGCTGCCTTTGGGACTCTAGGCCATTCCCCGTCCCCATGCAAATGTCTGTCGAGACAAGTACGCCCCCCAGAGGCAGGAAATGTTTTTTTAAGCTGATAAAGTTTTTCCCACAGAGGCAAAAAAATGCCCCCCTCAGGCCCTCCCTTGACAGCACACTGGTTCTTGTTACGTGCTTACATGTTTCTCCATGTTTGTGCCAGTTTCTTTTTTGAAAATGCCTGTACGATATAGGTTTCTGTTCTCCCTACACCCCTGATACTGTGGTCATTTAGTTAAAAAGAAAAGGGGGAATTGTTGTATGCTTTACATTGGTTTGGTCTAGCCCTCCCCCTGCCAGGAAAATTGGATTAATCCTGCTAGTTTCCTGCTAGTTTCGTGGGCCCACTTGTCCCCGCCCCAAGGTACCCCGACAGAGTTCCAGAGTGCCAGAGTTCGAGTTCTGGGCACTGCCGCGGCGGAAGGAGGCGATTAGTTTGGTGATTAGTTTGGTTTGGTTTATGAATCGTTGTTCCTGAATAAAGAAATACAGCTTCCCTGCCCAGCCATGTGTCTTCGAGTCTCTGTTACCCACCCGTGAAGCTAGCCTGGCCAGCAAGAGCCTCTGAAATTAAACAACAAGGAACAACACAATAGACCCCTTTGTGGGCCCCCATAGGACCTTGCCCTCAACCTGGATCAACAATGGTAGAGAAGGTTCCATCCTCTGAAGGGAGGATGGACAACATACTCTATGCTACACCTGAGGAAGATGTGTCCTGATATTGGGGCAGCCTGGAATGTTCTACTTATGACCACAGAATGTGAGCTCAGATCTACAGGGATGCAGAGGTCACATAGGCTCCTAAGCTGAATACGGGCCTCAGATCACATTAAATTGATGGGGTTTACAGTCAACAATATTTATACTCCTTTCCCATATTAGGGAGCTACTGTCTTCCCTGATCCAGCTTTCTGGTCCTTTTCCAGCCATGACATCATCTCCCCAGACAATAACTTGGATCCACCTACATTTCAGATTTCAGGCTCAGGGGAAAAAAAGAAAAAAAAAAACTAGTATAGCCACAGGCCCTTTGGAATATAGCTAAAATAGGCCTACTAGCTGTCTACAAAACGGAGACCCCCCACCCCAACTATTCATGTGCACTACTCCAGCTTTTAGGTTCATGATTAGTCAACAACTTGCTTGGCTTTATATGTTAACTCTCTTTTCAGTCACCAGGTCCCAGATGCTAGCATGATGCCAACAGAAGCAAGCAAACTGTTCCTTCCTAAGACTTTGTGAGAACTGTGGTGGTCATACCTTTGGGAGGTGGGAGGGTGGACAGAGAACTTAGATTGTGGAACTAGACCCAATACCCATACATTTATGGTTATTGGTTACATAGTGCTGTAACCTACTATTTTTTAAATAGCTTGTATTAACAATTTAACATCATAAGCCACTATTAATCACAAGTAAGAAATGAAAAAAGAACATTCTGTACCATTAAGTGTCTTACAAGGTGAGAGTCAAGATAAGCAGAGGAGGATCATGGGAAAACAAGATGGAGATGAAACTATTTGCTCACACAGAACACTCACAATTGGATTTATATGAAGTTCAAAAAATGATCACAACTCTGCCAAGTTATGAGTCAGCAATAAGGTTGGCCAACTGCAGGGAAGGGTGGCATTCTTGGCTTCTATAATGTACTCTGCCCCCTGCATGCCCTTGCATGGATAGATTCACACCTGACTCCTCAACTTTTCTGTAGAAATAACAATTAAAAAATCACACGCATCCAATAGCACAGCTATATACAAGATACTAGATACTGTACAGCAAATCATAACAAAAGGACTTTTCAAAGTTAACCCAATTACCAAATAATGTGATGATAACATTAACTATCGATTGTCTTTTTGAACCCTAAGACAGCAGGAACCTCACATCTCCACTATAGAGCCCCTACTTCCCCCAGTCCTGGAACCCTTGGATAGGGCCCACTTTCCCGTATGCGTCTCCCAATCCATACCAAATAATATTGCATCCGCCGATCACAACCTAACCAACGCAATGATTGCCACCTCAACATGCTTCACCTCAGACTGTGTCCAGAGACTTCACGTGTGGAATGACAACCCTTCAACTTCATTATTCGGGTGAGACCTTTCCTTTTATAGTACACTCTAATTTCATCTCAGGTGGTTCACTTTCTAACAAAGTCCCATAACCTAGATATACACCAGTTTCTGTGAGAGAGAGCTTATGTTCACACGTATCCATAAACTACTGCAAAATATATACCTGAAAGCAGAAGTACACTAGAGTTTGCAGTGAGTACCTCCCTAACACTTCCTCTCCACTATTCCAAGCTTGGGATCCATGATTGCTCAACAAATTGTTTGGCTTCATATGTTAACTCTCTTTTCAGTCACCAGGTTCCAGATGCCATCAGGATGCTGGCCAGGCTTCCCTGGATTGAAGACCCCACCAATGTGTCCTGGAGCTCAGCTTCCCCAGAGCCCCACCCTACCAGGGAAAGAGAGAGGCAGACTGGGAGTATGGACCAACCAGTCAAAGCCCATGTTCAGCGGGGAAGCAATTACAGAAGCCAGATCTTCTGTTGTTTTCGACAGGCTATGTTGTTTTCGCCAGGCTGGCTTCACGGGCAGGTAACAGATGACCAGGGACTCATGGTTGAGCTGTAGGCAGTATCTCTTTATTCATGCCGGACGCAGCACAATCTAAGCCGAACTAAGCTAAACACAAGTACTGTAAAACTCACAATGCTGTCTTTATATATACTTGCCAAGTAGGGTGGAAACAGGATATGACATAGAGAGGGTGGAGAGAAAAGTGACTGGTGAAAATCAGAGTGTGACAAGGATGGGGTGGAGCAGGCGAGAATCCTATCACTGAACCACCAATGCCCTGGAGGGAGGGTGGTACTTGTTAACAGTGGTTATGTAAATAGAATAGTGTTAAGCAGGGGGGATTTAAACCAAATGAAACAGAAGTGGTCTCATGCATACCAACAACCTTCCAACTTCTGCATCCCACAATGACCCTGGGTCCATGCTCCCAGAGGGCTAGAGAATGGGAAAGCTATCAGGGTAGGATATGGAGATTGGGTGGTGCGAATTGTGTGGAGTTGTACCCCTCCTACCTTATGTTTTTGTTCATTAATCCTTTCTTAAATAAAAAATTTTTTAAAAAATCACACATGGGGGCTCGGGTGGTAGCGCAGCAGGTTAAGTGCAGGTGGCGCAAAGCACAAGGACCGGTGTAAGGATCCCGGTTCGAGCCCCGGCTCCTCACCTGCAGGGGAGTTGCTTCACAGGCGGTGAAGCAGGTCTGCAGGTGTCTGTCTTTCTCTCCCCCTCTCTGTCTTCCCCTCCTCTCTCCATTTCTCTCTGTCCTAGCCAACAACGAATGACATCAATAACAACAATAATAACCACAACAAGGCTACAACAACAAGGGCAACAAAAGGGGGGAAAAAAATGACCTCCAAGAGGAGTGGATTTATGGTACAGGCACTGAGCCCCAGCAATAACTCTGGAGGCAAAAAAAAATCACACATGAAAAATAATGGCCCAGTGGGAAAGATCCAATATACCCCCGCACAGGTTAATCCTTGGTTTCAGTCAGCCACTCTATAGAATTCCTGGCTCAGAGGAGAAAGTGGTTCACGTGTGTAGCATTATATCAAGCTCAGCTATACCAGGGCTGGGGAACTGTTTTTCTGCCAAGGGCCATCTGGTTGTTTATAGCATCATTTGTGAGCCATACACAATTTTCAACTTAAAAATTAGCACTTAATGTTGCTGGGAAAGGAACTCCCAGATTCATCGAACTCTAAATGCCACCTGTGGTTGTGTTGGCAGGGCCAGACCAGATGGTTTCATGGCCTGTGTAAGGCCTCACACTGGACATTCTTCAGCCAAGGACCAGGTGGTGGTGCACCTGGTTGAACGTACATGTTATAATGCACAAGGACAGGAGTTTGAATCCTCACTCCCTACCTGTAAGAAGAAAGCTTTGCAAGTGGTGAAGCGGTGTTGCAGGTGTCTCTCTGTCTCTCTCCCTATCACCCTATTCCCTCTCAATTTCTGGCTGCACCCAATAAATAAAGATAACTAATGTTTCCTGGAGCCCCACCTGCCCCACTAGGGAACGAGAGAGACAGGCTGGGAGTATGGATCAACCCATCAACGCCCATGTTCAGAGGAGAAGCAATTACAGAAGCCAGACCTTCCACCTTCTGCACCCCACAGTGACCTTGGGTCCATATTCTCAGAAGGATAGAGAATAGGAAAGCTGTAAGGGAGGGGATGGGACACAGAGATCTGGTGGTAGGAATTATGTGGCGTTGTACCCCTCTTATCCTATGGTTTTTGTCAGTGTTTCCTTTTTATAAATAAAAATTAAGAAAGAAAGAAAGAAAGAAAGAAAGAAAGAAAGAAAGAAAGAATGAAAGAAGGGGAGAAAGGAAGAAAAAGTAACATTTAACAAATAAATAAATAAAGATAACTGCCAGCCAGACCTTCCACCTGCCCAGCTGCTGTTCTGTGTGTATCTCTGCAGGGACACGTGAAGACACAGGAAATTCTCTAGGAGGGTCTCTGACTTGCCGAGTCCCCTGGTGAGCTGGGAGCCTCCCTCCTCACCCTCCCTCCTCACCAGAAGGCTGCATATGACCCGTGCACTGAGGCGAGTCCCTTAAACACGGCTCAGTGCCCGCACTGTCTGTGGAGGACGTCACACCTCAGAACTTGAGGAAGACAGTGAATCTCGAGCCGCTGGCTGGCTAGACAGCTGTGTGGGCTGTGGTGTAGAGGCAGGGAGGCTTCTAACTCAGGCCGGCTGTTTGATTCCCGACCATAGGAGGCTATGCCCGGGTGTGGGCACAGGGCCCTTCAGCTGGAGGGATGGATGCCAGGGAGTTGAGCAGAGGCACCAATCTGTTGGAGAAACCAGCTTCGTGGCTTACACACGCAAAGGTAAAAACTGCAGTGACCCAGAGGTTGAGGAAATGCTCTGAGCAAGCCAACTCCAGGGAGGAGTTCCAAGAAATGATTCTGTTCTGGGAAAACAGCAGGAGGAAGAAGAGCTGGACAGGAACCCACAGGAGCTAAGGCCCAGATTACAGGCGATCATTACAAGGAGACGGAGCACTGCTTTCTCCAGCCAAGACTCCCAGGAAGTATAAACTCACCAGCACACAGAAAGTTGAGCACATTCATGTGTATAGTGTATGTATGTTTAATATTTTAATCTGACATACTGTGTCAAACAGTAATAAATTATATTGTAAGTCAGATTTCTTTTAAAAATAGTGGATTTACCTTACGTTAATGAGAGAGATACAGGGAAAGACAGAGAGAGAGGGAGAGAGATACCAGAGCACTGCTCAGCTCTGACTGATGGTGGTAATGGGGATTGAACCTAAGACCTCAGAGCCTCAGACATGAGTCTTTTGCAGAATGGAAGAAGGGCAAACACTAGAAGAAGATAAACTAGCAGGTACTAATATACTCATATCCATACATGACCTACCACAAACTGTATAACACAGGGCTCCTACATAGATAAAATATTTACTGGGATGTAGATAATAGTTTTCATAAGCAACGTACCCAGCACTCCACAGACATTTAGCATGGGCAGCTTGTTGAATCCTCCAGGACAGACAGAAGCAGGGACTGTCATCTCACACACCTTTCACATGGAGATAGCAAGACTCAGAGAGGCTGGTGACTTGGGCAGAAACACAGAGCAGGGGCTGCGCTCAGCACTGGGGCTGCCTCCCGCCAGAGCCCTGTGGGGCAGCCCCTCTGCTCCATCCTCCATTGCTGACACTATGGCCTATTTATATCATCATTGTTTTGCCTGATCTATCTTCTTTTTGCCTCGAGACCCGTCCTGCCGTTAGGGTATTAATTAATCCCACAGGTTGAAACCTTTGCAACAGTTGCTAAGGGAGTTTCTACCATTAGCCGGCTCTTTCCTTCTCTCCACCCCCTTTCCTAGCCATTTCCTTTTCTGACTTTCCATTTCCGTTTTTCTAAGCTATAAAGGTGCTGTCTCTGATCAATAAAGACACATTCCATTCCCACTCAGCCACGAGTTCCTATTCTCTCTCCCACATCGCTGAGGAAGCAGCAGCCCAGGTTGGCTCCGGTCGAGTTCTCTCCAACCCAGATAGCACATGCCCAGGAAGAAGCACCCTCACGCTAGCCTGGCAGTGCCTGAGCTGGCCAGTCCCTCCTTGCTCTGCCATCAGGGGCAGATGGTGAGTGCACATGTGTCTTTCTGAGAGCTAGCCCAGCCTCAGACTCCACTCAATGTCAGGATGACACACAGTTTCAGGCGATGTGGGCCCACACAGGCCTTGCCGGATTCCTCCCTGGCACAAAGCAGAGCCAGCGTCCACCAGGAGAAATGGCAGCTTTTCCTGCGGGGCCTCGGGTCATCTCCACCTGCTTCTCCAGGAGCCTGGAGCCCAACTCCAGCAATGCCGCTCAGGCAGCCTGAGAACCCAAGATGGCGAGGATGCGGACGCCGGGGAAGCTCAGGCAGCCTGAGAACTCCGGCAACTGGCGGCAGCTGTTCTTGCGAGAGGCACCTGTGGGGCTGTGGAGAGTCCGCATCCGTGTGGCTCTCCTGATCTGCTTCATGTCTCATGTCTGTCACTGCACACGTGCCATACATCTGAGACATGTACCTCACTGGGCTTGCTCCAGAGGCCTGTTCACGTATGTGCCTACCACATTTAAACATTTCAGAGGCCAGATAGGATTTATTTCTCCCACAGATGGAAAGATATATTTGTTTGTGCTTTATTTTTTTTAATTATCTTTATTTACTGGGGAGAGTCAGCCAGAAATCGAGGGGGTAGGGGGAGACAGAGAGGGAGAGAGACAGAGAGACACCTGCAGCCCTGCTTCACCTCTTACAAAGCTTTCCCCCTTGAGGTGGGGACTGAGGTCTAGAACTCGGGTCCTTGTTCATTGTAGCACGTGTGCTCAACCGGGTGCACCACCACCTGGCCCCTGAATGCTTATTTCTTTGTTTAATTGCCATTAGGATTACCACAGGGGCTTGGTGCCAGCACTACAAATCTACCACTCCTGAAAGACATTTTTCCTTTTTTCCTTTCTTTTTGACTAGATAGGACAGAAAGAAATTGAGAAGGGAGTGGGAGAGAGAGAAAGAGGGACACCGGCAGCCCTGCTTCACCACGTGTGAAGCATCTCCCCCACAGGTGGGGAGTGAGGGCTCGAACCTAGGTCCTGGAGACTGTTAATGTGTGTGCTCAACCAGGTGTGCCACCGCCTGGCCCCCTGCAAGTTACTTTT
This sequence comes from Erinaceus europaeus, assembly GCF_950295315.1. Classification (NCBI taxonomy): domain Eukaryota; kingdom Metazoa; phylum Chordata; class Mammalia; order Eulipotyphla; family Erinaceidae; genus Erinaceus; species Erinaceus europaeus. The sequence continues at coordinate 40,386 of NW_026647817.1, forward strand.
TTTTGTTACTTTTTTTTTTTTTTGCAAGTTACATTTGTGAGAAGCAGCTGTCACTCTTCCAAGCTAAGGGCTGAAGGTTGCCGCCAGACAGATAGACAGGCTTTCTCAGGCAGCCTGGCCACGCACACACGGAACAGGTGGAGACCGCTCACCTGAAGCTACACAGACATGGGAGGGAGCCCCCGATGACAGCCCTGACTCCGGGGTGTCCTCCGTCACTGCCAGGAAGCTGCATAGACTTGTCTTGCCCATCAGAAGAGTCTGAGATGTATTTCAAGTACATCTTCTGTCCCGTAAATGTCAGGGGCTCATCCATGACATTTCAATACAGCAGCTCTTCCTCATGGACGCAATCTCTAAGTTCATCATAAACTCCTGGGCCTTTACTGGCATTATGTTAAAAAGTAATTCAATAAAACCGTGACTAAACCTTCTATGACAAACATTTTTAAAAGCATAGTAGAAACCTTTCCCCCTTTATTTTATTAGATAGACAGAGAAACTGAGAGTGGAGAGGGAGATAGAAAGAGAGAGAGAGGGAGAGAGAATGGCATTTGCAGGGGCCGAGTGGTGGTGCTTGGCTGAGTGCACATGTTACAATGAGCAGGCAGCCCAGTCTGAGCCCCTAATCCCCACCTGCAGGGGGAAAGCTTTGCAAGTGTTCACCACAGAGCTGCAGGTGTCCCTCTGTCTCTCTCCCTCTCTATCACCCCCTGCCCTCTTGATTTCTGATGGTCTATATCTAACAAATATATAACCTGCTGACCTGCTACATTGCTCATGAAGCAGACCCCCCTCCACCGTGCAAGTGGGGAGTGGGGACTCAAACCTGGCCCTTGCACTTGGTAATATGTGCACCTAACCAGGTGTACCCCCTCTTAGTAGAGATCTCTGTGATAAAGCCAGCCCACCCTGTCTGTAGGGACACTGCACCAGGGAGGAGAGATTCCATCTTGTACTTGGGGGGGGGGTGAGATAAATAGATGATAAAAGACAGTGAAATTATAGGTGATAAACGGAGATAGATCAGTGATGATGATGATAGATAGATAGATGATAGATAGATAGATAGATAGATAGATAGATAGATAGATAGATAGATGTGGATAGATGGGAGAGAGATGGAGAGTAACACTGTTTCATGTATTCCACGGGGAGATAGATAGATAGATAGATAGATAGATAGATAGATAGATAGATAGATAGATGTGGATGGATGGGAGAGAGATGGAGAGTAACACTGTTTCATGTATTCCACGGGGAGCGAAGGTCCCCTGAGATGGTTACTATTACCATCTTAGAGACAGGAGACCGGGGAGTTCGGTGGTGGTGCAGGGGGTTAAGTGCACATAGGAGAAGCACGATGACCCAGACAAGGATCCTAGTTTGAGCCCCGGCTCCCCACATGCAAGGGGGGTCACTTCACAAGCAGTGAAGCAGGTCTGCAGGTGTCTCTCTTTCTCTCTCCCTGTCTCCCCTTACCCTCTCAATTTTTCTCTGTAAGGAGGGAGAGAGAAAGAGAGAGAGAGAGATACTGGAGAAGTACATCAAGTCTCCCCCCAGCATTACACAATCCTTTTAATGAGTGTGCACTGACCAGTACCCAGACTTGTGTCTATCTGCCACTCAGACGAACGGACTGTCTGTCAAACCCAGGTCCTCGATACCAAAGCCAGCCTCTGCTGGCATCTTCACCCAGCCAGGCTGTGTCTGCCTGTCTACAGCTACAACACTAAATGCTTCCTTGAGAGTCCGCAGGTGCTCACCAGGCTTCAGGGGCTGCCAAATTTTTAACCTCATGGTGATCCTATGAAATTCCATCACAGCTCGCCGTCAAACAGGTGTGAGAGGAAAGAGATGTTCGGCCGAGTTACAAGCACTCTCTTCAATTTCTAGTCAGCAAATTCACAGCTTTGCACAAACTTGGAATGAAGTGAGATTTGCTTGTCTGTCAAAACAGAAACAAATGACACAGAGAAACGTGTTAAATGACTTTATAGCCAAGTAGGATATATTATGAGGATGGCAAGAACTGCAAAGAAATTTTATATCCTATGCAATTGGTTTTCCTTAATGATGGTTCTGGGATGGTTACTAGGAATCATAAAAGTTCAGGAAGATGCGGCAAGAAGTTTTTATGACGCTCGTATGAGGAGTTAGATCTCTAGTGTGAGAGAAACATACAGAGGTAGAGTGGAGGTTAATAAGAAAATAAAAAGTTCTAAATAAGAAGCATATTCACTCCGGATTTAATAATTCTATTTCCTGGATTTGTCCACTAAACAATCTAGAAGGAATGTTATCTTTCTTTTCCTTTTTTATTTTTTAAAATTTTTATTTATTTATTTATTAGACAGAGACAGAGAGAAATTGAGAGGGGATAGGGAGAGAGAGAGAGACAGAGAGACACTTGCAGCCCTGCTTCACCATTTATGAAGCTTTCCCCAAGCAGGTGGGGACCAGGGGCTTGAACCAGGGTCCTTGTGCACTGTGATGTGTGCACTTAACCAGGTGCGCCACCACCTGGTCCCTGGGATTTATCTTTCTTTAGGAAAATGTCCACCACCTTATAGTTTGGGTTCCTAATATACCCCTTTTAGAAGGAAGCAGGACCCACTGGGGAAAGTGCTGGTTCAAGTTGTGAGTCAGCAGAGTAGGAGGGAGCCTTGGACAGTCAGGACAGACACAAGAGGATGTGGAAGGCCAGCAGAGCCAGGCCAAGGGGTACATGAGCCAGCCTGGGGGACCCGCCTAGTCCAGATTTGGTTTTTTTAATTTCTTTATTGGGGGATTCATGGTTTACAGTCAACAGTAAAATACAGTCCTTTGTACAGGCATAAATTTCCCAGTTTCCACATAGCAATACAACCCCCACTAGGTCCTCCTCTGCCGTCACGTCCCAGGACCTGAGCCCCACCCCGCCCCACACCCCAAGTCTTTTACTTTGGTGCAGTGCACCAACTCGCTTGGTTTTTTCCCTTCTGGTCTTGTTTTTCAACTTCTGACTATGAGTGAGATCATCCCATATTCATCCTTCTTTTTCTGGCTGATCTCACTTAACATGATTCTTTCAAGCTCCATCGAAGATGGGGGGAAAAGGTGAAATCACCACTTTTAATAACCAAGTAGTATTCCATTGTGTATCTAGACCACAGCTTGCTCAGCCACTCATCTGTTGTTGGACACCTGGGTGGCCTCAAGGTTTTGGCTGTTACACATTGTGCTGCTGTGAACACAGGTGCACACAGATCTCTTTGGATGGGTGTGTTGGGTTCCTTAGGATCTGTCCCCAGGAGAGGAATTGCAGGGTCACAGGGCAGGTCCACTTCTCGCCTTCTGAGAGTCTCCAGGCTGCTCTGCACAGGGGCTGGACCCGCTGACATTCCCACCAGCAGTGAGGAGGGTCCTTTGTCCCCACAACCTCTCCAGCATTTGCTGCTGCTACCTTTTCTGATGTGTGACATTCTCACAGGAGTGAAGTGGTATATCACTGTTGTTTGTATTTGCATTTCTCTGACAATCAATGACTTGGAGCATTTTTTCATGTTTGTTAACCTTTTGGATCTCTTCTATAGTGAATATTCTGTCCATATTCTTTCCCTGTTTTTGGATGGGGCTATCTGTTTTCTTGTCGCTGAGTTTGGTGAGCTTTTTATATATTTTGGTTATTAGTCTCGTGTCTGATGTATGGCATGTGAAGATCTTCTCCCACTCTATGAAGGGTCTCTTTGCTTGGGTGGCGGCTTCTTTTGCTGTGCAAAAGCTTTTTAATTTGATGTAGTCCCATCAGTTTATTTTTGTTTTAGTCTTCTTTGTAATTGGATTCGTATCATTGAAGATGACTTTAAAATTTAGACGGAGGGAGTCGGGCAGTAGCACAGCAGGTTAAGTGCAGGTGGCGCAAAGCACAGCGTAAGGATCCCGGTTCGAGCCCCCGGCTCCCCACCTGCAGGGGAGTCGCTTCACAGGCGGTGAAGCAGGTCTGCAGGTGTCTGTCTTTCTCTCCCCCCTCTCTGTCTTCCCCTCCTCTCTCCATTTCTCTCTGTCCTGTCCAACAACGACAACATCAACAGTAACAACAATAATAACTACAACAATAAAACACCAAGGGCAACAAAAAGGAATAAATAAATAAATATTTTTTAAAAATTTAGACGGAAAAAAGCTAGTGTGTACGGGAGGGGTCCCGTGCTTCTGGAGGCTTCTCTGGTCACTATGTCAAGCACCACAGATGTATGTCTCTCTTCATCTGATGAAGATCAGGGTCTAAATTGGTTCAAAAGCTAAAGAGGCATCATTTGTCCCCATTGGAATGGCAGGTTTTGAAGCAATTGTTGCAGATGGATTATACACATTGAAGAGCAGAGGAAACACTAGCATGTCCCTTCACCGGATCCACATGTGTGTGGTGGCCCAAGGTTTTGCTGTGGGAGCTATGACTGTTGGTACAGGATATTCCGCGTATAGGGAGTTCTGGGCAAACAACCCTGAGCCTTGGAAGAGTTGCTGTCATGATCTTGGTACTTGTTTTAGTTAAATATTTTATAAGGAGGCTATATGTTTATATTGACAATAAATTATTGGAGTGAGTCCAACGGTAATTTGCATATTGGATTCCTTTCTGTAGGGCGGATTTGCCTGGTAACTAAAATATCAATGACTGCTTGACTAAGTAGGTCATTAGGGGATAATCGAGTTGTGTCACTTACGTGCTCTTCATGGTGGTAAAACGTCCACTCTATGAAATTCTCCTGATGAGATTTTTAAAGACAATAATAGTCCAGTTCTGAAGCACAGTTGCTGGAAAATATTGCATACTTTTGATGTTGTGTAGGGTCCCATTTATTCTAATTAATTTAACTTCTTCTGCCTGCCTTGTGGAGTCATTGCTACTTCAGTTTTAAGGTTGGTTGTCTCTTGAGGAGCATGGAATATAACAGGAGCCTCCCAGCCACTGAAAATTTGTGTTAAGTGCTTAACCAAACCTAAAAAATGGATAACAGGACAACTGAAAGATAGTCTTTCCTTCAGTATTGTACTTGTAAGTCTGAATTAACTAGGGTTCCTATTAGTTCTTTCATAATTGCAGAATTATGTTTTTGCTGCTGCTCTATCAGAATAATTTTTAAATGTCATCTTGAAATAGAGATAAGTATTTTAAGCCCTAATGCAAAGTTAGGTGAACATTTTAAAAATGTATGCACTATCTTCATTTTGTCTGTCAGCACTGTAAGATATTAAACTAAGCAAATTAGCTATAACGAAAAGAGTGATTTAAGTGTGTTGGTTTGGTCAGATATTATACACATCTAGATCTGCTAAATGTTAAATTACAATTATGAAGTTATCTAACCTGAGTTTACATTCCATGGTGGTACATGGTATATGTTATAGTAAAGCAAATAAACACACACACAATAATAAATTTAGATGGAAAGGCATTCTGCCAATATTTTCCTCTAAGTATTTGATAGTTTCTGGTCTAACATCCAAGTCCTTGATCCACTTGGAATTTACTTTTGCGTTTGGTAAAATATAGTGGTTCAGTTTCATTCTTCTGCATATTTCAATCCAATTTTTCCAACACCATTTGCTGAAGAGACTCCCCTTCCCTCATTTAATATTCTGGGCACCTTTGTCAAAGATTTGATGTCCATAGGTGTGGGGGCTTACTTCTGGGCTCTCAGTTCTATTCCACTGGTCAGTGTGTCTATTCATGTTCCAGTACCAAGCAGTTTTGATGACAATGGCCCTATAATACAATTTGAGATCTGGGAGTGTGATGCCTCCAGTTCTGTTCTTTGTTCTCAAGATTGTTTTGGCAATTCCAGGTCTTTTCTGGTTCCAGATAAACATTTGTAGCTTTTGTTTTATTCTCCTAAAAAATTGGATGGGATCTTGATGGGGATAGCATTCAGTTTGTGCATGGCTGGAGGTGCACTGGGCACAGGGAGGCGTCACTGCTTCACAGCGCCTGAAGCTCCCTTCTTGAAGGTGGAGACCAGCAGCCTGAACCCAGATCCCGGCACACAGAAACATGTGTGTTACACCAGGCATGTTTATATACCTGGCCTCACATATATTTTAATTGGGGCACGTTAACAGTGATTTCACATGCCACTTAAACAATAGGATTTGGGAAGGAAGGAGGAAAAACTTTTTAATTTATTTAGAAAATGGAAATATTGACAAGACCATAGGATAAGAGGGGTACAATTCCACATAATTCCCACCACCGGAACTCCGTATCCCATCCCCTCCCTTGAAAGCTTTCCTATTTATCCCTCTGGGAACAAGGACCCAGGGTCATTATGGGGAGCAAAAGGTGGGAGTTCTGGCTTCTGTAACTGCGTCTCTGCTGGACACGGGTGTTGGCAGGTGGATTTATTCCCTAGCCTGCCTCTGTCTTTCCCTAGTGGGGCAGGGCTCTGCAGAGGGTGGGTGGGTGGGGGGGTTCCAGGACACAATGCTGAGGTCGTCTGCCCAGGGAGATCAGGATGGTGTCATGGCAGCATCTGGAACTTGGTATCTGAGGAGGAACTATCTTGTCTGCAGCTCTTAATCGATGCCTCTTTACCTCTTCCCCAACCTCTGTGTGTTTCCAGCACTGCTTTTATTTTTCTAGAATGTGCTATTCTATATGGAAATATACACACACGTATATAAAAGAAATACAGGCCATCTACAGCAATAACACTCCTTTATTAACTAGATGTTTTTTCATTACTGGCAGGAATAATTCTTCATTCTCAGGGTTCAGATCTTTAAAGCCATTCACACACAGGCCTAAATTTATGTAGTCACTGTGGGCCCAAAATTAAAACGAGATTTACAGCAGGGAGATGCCACACATTGTCAAGTAGCCAGGCAGAAGCTGGCTCCCACATTCTTCCAGCCTCTGAAGGGGAGGGGGGGCATCCTGGGCTCAGGTTTCTTGGGGGCTCATCCAGACAGCAGGCTCAGGGCACCCCTGAAGGGTTGATGGGATCCCTGACAAAAACCGTGATTAATGGGCAGAGGCAAGAAACCATGTCCAGAGCTCGGTCCACTGCAGCAGCCGTGGCCATGAAGGAGGGCAGGTGTTCAGTCTAGAAGTGATCAGGGGCCAGGTGGTAGCACACCTGGTTAAGAGCCTATGTTATCATGCACGAGGATCCAGGTTCAAGCCCCCAGTCCCCACCTGCAAGGGGAGTGCTTCCAGAGTGGTGAAGCTGCAAGGTCTTCTCTGTTTTTCTCTCCTTCTCTACCCACCTCTCCAATTTCTCTCTGTTCTATCAGATAAAGTTTTTAAAAAGTAAAAAAAAAAAAAAATAGAAAGAGAGAGAGAGAAAGGAGGAGGAGGAAGAGGAAGAGGAGGGAAAAGGTGAGGACAGAAAACACAGAGCCGTGGCATGCTGGTAGGGTATAGGGACACTGACCCCACAGGGTACAGAGCCCAGCTGAGGTGTCCCATGACTGAGCAAGGCTCTGCCCTCTGTGCTCACCAAGGGCAGAGGGAGGGTCCTGACCCACATTGGACACTCCAGAAAGCCAGAGCTCAGAGCAGCGAGGGGACACGCCCACCAGGGAGCAGGAAGCCAGGTCCACAGACACACCTGCCACAGCCCCCCCCCCCATACACACACCCCTGCTCGGCCTTCATGTGACAGGTGGAACTTGTCGGCCTCCGTGACCTTGGCCCGTGAATTCCGCTCTGTCGGTCAATCCCTCAGGCCCTGAGCTGACATCAGGCAAAGGACAGACTGTGGAAGCAATGACAGCAAGAACTCAAATTCGGTGAGCTTGGCTTGGCATCAGAAACAAAACGAAACCTTGGACTAGATGGCATGGAACGCCTTTCAGAAGGTGGTGGTGTTTTTGTTGTTGTTTTTATGTGCTGTCAGAGAATGAACTCAGGGCCTCAAGCCTATACAATACCAAGCCTGAATTTACTGTGATTTTTTTTCTGTCTTTCCTTTTTTTCCCCCTTTTTTGAGGAAAAGGGATGTGATGAGGCAGGAGAGATAGCAGAGCCCTGTCTCAACCCATAATGCTTCCCCTGTGTCTTTCCTGGTGCTCCCATGTGGTGCCGGGGCTCAGACTCGAACCTTGTGCCTGGTGGTGTAAGCACTCTAGCAGGTGAGTCAATAACTTTTAAAAGTAGATGTTTTAAAAAGTAGAGAGTAAATTAAAAATAAAAACAGACATTTAGCACCTTATTATAATATATAATTCAAGGAGCCGGGCAATGGTTGAGCACAGATCACCATGAACAAGGACCCCACCTGTGGGAGGAGCTTCATGAGTGGAGAAGCAAGTCTGCAGGCATCTCTGTCTCTCTCCCTACCTATCTCCCCTTTCCTGTCAATGTCTCTCAGTCCTATTATATGTAACATTTCTGTATATATAGAATATACTATAGGTAATATATTTCAGTGGGTTTGATTTCTTTTAATTGAGGGGAGTTGACACCCAAGCTCACCTGATAGACTCACACTTGCTCTGCAGAAGGACCTGGTGGGTTCGAGCCCCCAGCACCACGATAGACAGTCACGCAGACTACCTGGAAGCTTCGTGAACAGTGTGGCGTGTCTCTTTCTGTCTCTCTGTCTGTCTCTCTGTCTCTTCCTCTTAGAAATGAACAGTGGGGGGAGTCGGGCTGTAGCGCAGCGGGTTAAGCGCAAGTGGCGCAAAGCACAAGGACCGGCATAAGGATCCCGGTTCGAACCCCGGCTCCCCACCTGCAGGGGAGTCGCTTCACAGGCGGTGAAGCAGGTCTGCAGGTGTCTGTCTTTCTCTCCCCCTCTCTGTCTTCCCCTCCTCTCTCCATTTCTCTCTGTCCTATCCAACCACGACGACAACAATAATAACTACAACAATAAAACAACAAGGGCAACAAAAGGGAATAAATAAATAAAATAAGTTTAAAAAAATTTAAAAAAAAAAGAAATGAAATGAACAGTGGGGAAAACAGTCCACGAAGGTCAATAGACTCTCCCCTGTCCCTTGGGTCTCCATGAAGCTTCCTCCCTGCAGGTGGGGAACAGGGGACTCGAACCCTGTTCCTTGCACTTAGTAACGTGTACACTTAACCTTGCACCACCACACAGCCCTCCACACAATGATATTCCAAGTTCCTTGTGGTCAAACACAGTCAAAAAATACTACATCAAGCCCACCCGAAGAAAACTACATGGGAGAACAGAGAGAGAGAGAGAACTTCCACACATCTTTAATTACAGGACTGTTGTCATTACTCTGCTTTTTTTATTGTTGCAGGTGACTTCCTTGCTCACCTTCTAAATCACACCGTAGTGTAGCGTAGGGTGTGTCTGTGAGGAGATTACACATCAAGGGCTTCTGTGGTCTCTCACCCCCTGGGGACTTTGCCATGTCTCCCCCTGTGGAAGAGAGGGGACGTCTGTCTACACACTGGAATTTCCAGCTACCCACCTCCTCAGCAGGATGACAGTGACTCGAAAAACCCCAGCATGGACAGACAGCAAGCACAACCTGTGCCCGAGGATCGGAAAGCCAGCTGCACCCGGGGTGCATGTCCAGGCCTGATGTGGGGGAGGCAGCAAGGAGCCCCATTTCTTCAACACCAGTTCATTGACCCCAGCTGGGCTACAGCAGCTGGAGCTGTGGGCCCAGAAACCTCAGCAAAAGCAAAGTGAGTGTGGAGGGTGTGGCTTGGGGTCTGTCCTTCTCCCAGGACCCCCTCGGCCCCACGCTGGCCAGACCAACGTGTGGAGGGAGCTCTGAGGACCTACACCTACATCCCACCCCCAGTTGTGTGATCTGCAAGTCTAGATCACACAACAGGCCCCTTAAAAGTTGGGTACAGGGGGTCGGGCAGTCACACAGCAGTTAAGCACACAGGGTGTGAAACACAAGGACCTGCGTAAGGATCCCGGTTCGAGCCCCCGGCTCCCCACCTGTAGAGGGGTCGCTTAACGGACGGTGAAGCAGGTCTGCAGGTGTCTGTCTTTCTCTCCCCTCTCTGCCTTCTCCTCCTCTCTCCATTTCTCTGTCATATCCAACAACAATAACAGCAATAACAATAATAACGACAAAGGCAACAAGGGAACAAAAATGGGAAAAATGGCTTCCAGGAGCAGTAGATTCCCAGGGCAGCCACTGAGCCCCAGAGATAACCCTGGAGGCAAAAAAAAAACCAGGATGCTCAGAAGTCAAATTGGAACTTAAGGTGGCAATCCTAACTATAAAGCCCAGCATCAAGCTCCAGTACTGTCAGACTGTCACCAAGCGCCAGCACCATCAGACTGTCATTCTACTGGGGACAGCGCAGTGGTTAGGGAAAAGACTTTCCTGCCTGAGGCTCTGAAGTCTCAGGTTCAATCCCCAGCTGAGCAGTGCTCTGGTCTCTCCCTCTCCCTCTCCCTCTCCCTCTGCCTCTCCCTCTCCCTCTGCCTCTCCCTCTCCCTCTCCCTCTCCCTCTCCCTCTCCCTCTCCCTCTCCCTCTCCCTCTCCCTCTCCCTCTCCCTCTCCCTCCCCCTCCCCCTCCCCCTCCCCCTCTCCCTCTCCCTCTCTCCCTCTCCCTCTCCCTCTCCCTCTGCCTCTCCCTCTCCCTCTCCCTCTCCCTCTCTCCCTCTCCCTCTCCCTCTCCCTCTCTCCCTCTCCCTCTCCCTCTCCCTCTCCCTCTCCCTCTCCCTCTCTCCCTCTCCCCCTCCCCTCCCCCTCCCCTCCCCCTCCCTCTCCCTCTCCCTCTCCCCCTCCCCTTCCCTCTCCCTCTCCCTCCCCTTCTCCCTCTCCCTCTCCCCCTCCCTCTCCCTCTCCTTCTCCCTCTCCCTCTCCCTCTCCCTCTCCCCCTCCCCTTCCCTCTCCCTCTCCCTCCCCTTCTCCCTCTCCCTCTCCCTGTCTATCTCTCTCTCCCTCTCTATCTCTCTATCCCTCTCTCTCTCCCTCTCTCTCTCCCTCTTTCTCTCTCTCTCTCCCTCCCTCTCTCTCTCTATCTCTCTCTCCCTCTCTCTCTCCCCCTCTCTCTCTCTATCTCTCTCCCTCCCTCTCTCTCTCTCTCCCTCTCTATCTCTTTCTCCCTCTCTCTCTCCCTCTCTATCTCTTTCTCCCTCTCTCTCTCCCTCTCTATCTCCCTCTCCCTCTCTCTCTCTCTATCTCTCTCTCCCTCTCTCTCTCCCTCTCTCTCTATCTCTCTCTCCCTCCCTCCCTCTCTCTCCCTCCCTCCCTCTCTCTCTCTCATTAAAATAAAATACGTACGTACGTAACAATTGTGTCCAGCAATTGCCCCTGACCCCCAGGGCAGACACGGGCTCTGTCTCTGGGAGCAGGAGGCAGCATCAGAGCAGGTGGGGCTGGGACCTGGTGGGGCAGGGCAGCATCTGGCTTCTCCATGAGTCCTGTGAGCAGAGGGGCCCCCGGGTCCCACTCAGAGACGGAGAGTGGGCTGTGACCTCAAGCCTTGTCACCTGGGCAGACGCCACCCTCTGGCCCAGACTGGCCTGGGGCTGCTGTGCTGAGTGGCCAGAGCAGGGAGGGAGGGAGAGAGACTGAGGCTAAAACAACAAAACAAACAAACACAAACAAAAGAAAACAGCAGTCCTGTGAGGACACTGGGCTCTCCCTCCCTCCCTCTCTTCCCTCTGCTGCTCTTTCCCTGGGAGTCAGGTCAGGGACATTTCCTGGATACCTGCTGACAATACCTTAGCCAAGGCTAGTCTCCCCCTCACCCCCAACCCCACCACGCACCCCAAACACAGTCACCTGGTTAACCTCTGGGAGGATGCAAGGACTCAGCAGACTGAGACACTATTGGCAGTCATGCCCTTTGCGAGGACAGTGACCAGCAACCAGCGCCAAGCGCGGGCACCACCAGGCTCTGCCTGCCCGGGCACCCGTCTCCTGCCAGGCCCACAGCACACCTGGCTCTGCTCCTTCTGGTGAAGGGCCCACCTGGTACCCTGGCTGCTGCCAGGTGCCTTGGGCACAAGCCCTGTGGGGGTGTTTGGAGGCTCAGTACGGCCCCTCTCCAGAGAAGGTTCTAGACGCTTCTGCCGCTCAGCAGAGCTAGGTCTCCACTTCTTTCTTCTTCTTTTTTTTTTTTAACTGATTTTTATTTTTTACATTTGTATTTATTTATTTACTCTTATTATTGGACCGAGACAGAGGAACTGAGAGGGAAAAGAAAGAGAGAGACCTGCAGTGATGTTGTTTTTAATTTCCTACCTTTGAATGTTGATAATTCTTCTATCTGTAACAACATGAAACGATGCTCTTTACTATAGACATAGTGAAGTCAAAGCAATTACACGGTAAATCACAGCAGAGCCATGACCAGAGGAAACAGCCTTTGTTTAACAAGTGATACTTTTTTGCTCAACAGATTTCAAACATCTGCTTTGAGAGCAAGAACCTACTGTGTCAGAGTTTGTTATGTTCTGGAAAAGTTTTTGATTTTTTTTAATCATAATTAGAATGCTGGTTCATGTAAGAATTTTATTTATTTATTTTAATATTTTTGTTCATTTTACTATTATTTATTTTGGATAGAGACAGAAATTGAGAGGGAAGAGGTAGATGGAGAGAAAGAGAGAGAGAGAGAGAGATTGCTTCACTCCTTATGAAGTTCCCCTCTGCAGGTGGGGACGAGGGACTTGAACCCAGTTCTTGTGCACCGAGCTCTGCTCAGCAAGGTGCGCCTCCACCCTGACCCTTTGCTTTCCATCTTTTTAAATTTTTTTTATTTATTTTAAAAAGGAGACATTAAGAAAACCGTAGGCTAGGAGGGGTAAAACTCCACACAGTTCCCACCACCAGAACTCTGCATCCCTTCCCCTCCCCTGATAGCTTTCCTATTCTTCATCCCTCTGGGAGCATGGACCCAGGGTCATTGTGGGATGCAGAAGGTGGAAGATCTGGCTTCTGGAATTGCTTCCCTGCTGAACATGGGCGTTGACAGGTGGATCCACACTCCCAGCCTGCCTCTCTCTTTCCCGAGTGGGGTAGAGCTTTGGGGAAGTGGAGCTCCAGGACACATTGGTGGGGTCGTCTGTCCATTTCTAAGGTGGTGGGGACAGTGGGCCTCTCCATCTGCCTTGGGAGGGACCCCAGGGTGGCAAGATAAGCTGGTCTGAGGACTCCCCTCTGCCTCCCTGTCCCAGGGAGACCTCCCTGTGCCTCCCACATGCTCTCTAATTGGGGAAGTGGGGTGCTGACCTTCCTCCCTCTAGATGCAAACCTGCTCTGTCACTTCCTACCCGAAGCATTTCAGGGCCCTGCTTGATCCAGGGATCCAGGTGACAGGTCAGAATGAGCTCAGCACAGGGCCACACCACAGCTCCCAGCAGCCTCTGTCTCCCCTGGGCCGAGCCACCAGCACACCCAGCAGCCTCTGACTCCCCTCGTCTCTGGGGGGCAGCAACATGGAATCTAGCTTTTTATCTGAAGCTGGCTCCCCAAAAGTCAGAAGCCAGCCCCCCAAAAGAGCCAGGCTGGCTTGTCTGGCATTGAGTCCAACTTCACTCCAGCAATCAGCCCAGAAACACCACCTTGGCTGAAGTCCATCTTCTGCTGGTTTCTGCCCCTTAGAAATGGCCTTGAGGGTTCCAGAAGATTGAAGACAAAGCCCGACAACAAACTGTCCCCCAAACAGATCAAAATCCATGCTGGAGGCTGTTGTGTCTGTCTTTTAAAACCTGGAGCCCTTACTGTTCTTTGTTCTTAAGTCTCACCTATAAGTGAAAGGATCTGGTATTGGTCTTTCTCTTCAAGTTCAAGCCCTGATATTGCAAAGAAGCCAAACTCATCATTTTTAACAGCTGCATAGTACTCCGTTGTGTATATGCACCATAACTTTCTTAGCCTCTCATCTGTCCTTGGGCATCTGGGTTTCTTCCAAGGAAGGAAAAGCTTGAACTGGGGGTGACCTATTGCACCAAAGCAAAGGACTCTGGGGAAGGAGGGAGAGGGGTGAGGGACAGGATAAAGGGACACTGGGGTCCTGGTGTGTCTCCTAGTCACCAGTCAAGGGGAGACAAGAGGCTGTGTCTGTTAATTAAAGACTAGACTGTTAAGGGGCTTGGCGGTGGGGTACCTGGTTAAGCATGAGGACCCAGGTTCAATCCCCTGGCCCCCAGCTGCAGGGAGAAAGCTTCACGAGTGGTGAAGCAGGGCTGCAGGTGTCTCTCTGTCTCTCTCCCTCTCTATCTCCCTCTCCTCTCTCAAATTCTCTCTGTCTCTATCCAATAATAAATAAAGAGAAAAATCTCTAAAAAAAAAACCCCACTATACTGCTAAAGATTGTATATGTTAAACTATATATGTAAAAGACTGTACCCCCAATAAAGTTACAAATCAATAATAAAATAAAAATAAAGTCTGAACTCATCACTTTCTGGTCTGTTTTAAGGAGAAGCCTGCCAGCAGCTGTCTAAGACCCCAGCTCACCTGCCAGAGGTCTCCTTGAGCGTGGAGCTTGCTGGCTTGTGTGGGGGCTGCAGGGACTGTGAGAAGGCCCTGGAGTGTTGTCAGCGACGGTGAGTGGCAGGGACAAGCCTTGGAAAAGTCACTCTGGACACAGGTTGGGAATCTCCAGGAGCCGGGAGGAGGAATGTCTCCTGACTTGTTGGCACCAACTACTCCCAGCGCATTTCAAACACAAGCTTGGGCACAGGGACACGCTCCAGCCCCAGGGCAGGTTCTGGGGACAGAAGTATATTTCCCCAGAAACAGCAAGAAGAGGAGGAGGAAACAAGAGTACTTTTAGTGCAATTCCATCCAGTAATCACAGGCATTTTTCTAAACTGTCACCACCCACCCCCACGCTGTAATAAACACACTGGTGATTTCCTCTGGTTTTTCAAAAGCCTAAAGTGAGCATAAATAAGCCTTTGCTCAAAAGGTTATATTCCTGAGAAACTAAAACAGGCTCTGCAGTAAAATAATTTGACATTTTGAGGAGTCATTTCTCCTGCAGACAGAATATCAGGGGACGCAGAAGAGAACCTCTAATTAACAAGGAGAAGCAGAGGCCAGTCAAGCGGATGCCCAGGGAAGCCCACTGCCCCGTCTGCTGAACGAGGGAGCAGCTGTCTGCCTGAGCCCATGGAGGCCTGGACCTTCTGCCTGACGCTCTGAATCCTCTGGCGTGGGGAGACAGAGAGAGAGGGAGAGAGAGAGGGAGAGGGAGAAAGAGAGAGAGAGAGGAGAGAGAGGGAGAGAAGAGAGAGGGGGAGAGGGAGAAAGAGAGAGAGAGGAGAGAGGGAGGGAAGAAGGGAGGGTAGAGAGAGGGAGGGAGAGGAGAGAGAGTAGGGAGAGGGGAGAGAGAGAGCAGAGAGAGAGGAGTGAGAGGAGAGAGAGGGGAGAGAGGGAGAGGAGAGAGAGAGAGAAAGAGAGAGAGAGGCTGTCAGCACAGCCACAGTCTGCAAGTCAACTCTCAAGCCTGGTGCCTGCATTTCCCTGCCACTATTTTTATTTTTATTTCTATTTCTGTTTCTGTTCTTTTTTCTCTTCTCTTCTCTTCTTTACTTATTTTATTGATTTAATAATGATCACCAAGACCGTAGGATAAGAGGGGCACAAATCCACACAGTTCCCACCACCAGGGCTCCTGTCCCCACCCCTCCATTGGAAGCTTCCCTGTTATTTACTCCTCTGGGAGTCTGGACCAGAATTCTTTATGGGAGCAGAAGGTGGGAATTGTGGCTTCTGTCATTGCTTCTCCGCTGGACATGGGTGTCGGCAGGTGGACCCACACCCCCAGCCTGTGTCTGTCCGTCCCTAGTGGGGCAGGGCTCTGGGGAGGGGAGGCTCCAGGACACACGGGTGAGGGCGTCTGCCCAGGGAGGTAAGGATGGCGTCATGGCAGCATCTGCAGCCTGGTGGCACTCAGTTCCCCTTTGTCATATTCAACACCAAATTATAGATAAGTTATAATTTTCTCTTTTTAATATTTTTATTTATTTACTATTGGGTGGAGACTGAGAGAAATTGAGAGGGGAGGGAGAGCTAGAGAGGGAGAGCGACAGAGACACCTGCCAACCTGCTCACCACTCGTGAAGCTTTTCCCCCTGCAGGTGGGGACATGGGGCTTGAACCTGGGTCTTTGTGCAGGGCAATGTGAGCGCTCAACCAGGTGCACCACTACCTGGCCCTGATAGGCTATAACTTCCCACCATGGGTTCTCTTTATCCCTCCTCTATGCTTTCTCTCCCACTGGCCTGGGAATCCTGCTTCCATTTGGAATCGCCAGGATTTGAAGCTTTTTTTTTTTTTTGAGGAGGGTCAGTCCTCACACAACGATCTTTACCATCTCTATTTCTGCCCAAACAAAATGCCCACAAGGACCTGAGAGGCCTGCAGACTCCAGGAATACTCAGAGACTTGTGACACCAATCCTGAGCTGAAGGCCAGGGCCACAGAGAGCCAGACACTGTCCTAGCAGCCCCGCCCCTGTGCTGGGAGAGGTTTTCTCAGGTCTTAGGCGATGCATTGGATTGACCTTCTCGTGGTGCATCCCGTGAGTCCCCATTCATTGGGGAAACTGATGATCCTTCCTAGCCGACTGAATCCACATGGATCCCAGTCACTTTCAAAGCCAGCAACAAGCAGCTCCTGACAGCTTTCAACCTGACCTGTTGACTGGCTACGGAAGAAGGGCAAACGCTAGAAAAAGAAGGGAAGGCTAGGGGTGAGGAGGGGGTGCTGGGCCCAATAGCCCATCTGGCTCCTGGCTCCACAGGCCTTTCCCCTGCACTGACTCCTCCCTCAGACTCCTGGGCTGAAACTGGGCCTTGGGTTCTGAAGACAAAGTTTTGGTGCAGAAGAGGATGCTGGGTGGGCTTCAGCTCCAAGGCCTTTATTTTGCAAATTCAACTGGAACATTTTACCAATTTCTTTTTTTTTTTTTTCCTCCAGGGTTATTGCTGGGGCTTGGTGCCTTCACCACGAATCCACTGCTCCTGGAGGTCATTTGTTTCTCTTTTGTTGCCCTTATATTTTGCTCAGCTAGCGGCTTTGCAGCTACCCCTGCCTTATTTCTCAGCCATGGATCCAGGAAGGACAAGAACAGACTTTGCAAACATACGCTTAACTGCTTTGAGTAAATATTTAATTATACCAGATACAGGAAGCACAAAACTGTGTGCTTGTATTCATCCCTGCATGCTTAGCTGCCTTGTTTTCACATGTGTTGTATTGACACTGTAAGCTCACCAAAACCACACTGTTGTACGCAGAGAACTCACATCGTTTAAGAAAATGAAGAGAAAAATAAATAGAAAGATTTTTCTACACATCCACATATGGAACATTTTTGGTCCTTGTCAATTCTCTGGTAAATCTATTATTTATGCCTTCCCCCTTTCAGTCTGAAGAGCTGCCTTTAGTAATATTTTTGTTCACATATCTGTCACAAAATGAATTCTCTGAGTTTTCATTTGCTTAGAAATACACTTATCTCACCTGCATTTTTGAAGGCTATGTCCATGGAAACCAGATTATTAGTTGACAAGATGACTGATCACTCAGCACTCTGAGCGTGTCTGTCTAAGTCTTCTAGCTCCCACTGGATGAGGCGTCAGCCACTGCTCTAGTCACACGTGGGCCCTGTGTGTGGCGTCCTGTTGGGTGCTTCCAACGTGGTCCCTTTATCTTTGGCTTCTAGCAACCTGACAGTGGCGTATGTGGGAGCAACTTCTCTCTGCTTTCACTTCTTGGGATTCACCAAGATCTTCAAATCTGCAAAATAATATTTCCCACCACACTTAACCACTGTTTTTCAAATAGTTCATTGCCCCGCCCAAGATCTCAATTTCATGTATAAGTTGGTCTATTTATGGCGCCCAGAGATCCCTGGATTCTGTACATTTTGCTCCTGTGTTTTATTCTCCTTTTGGCAGCTTCAACAATTTTTTTGATCCATCTGTTATCACTAAGAGACTATCAAACCCAGTTTGGAAATTTTATTTTTGACATTGAACTCTTTTGCTCCAAATTTTGGGGCCACTTCCGTTTCTCAGTTGTAGTTTTTGATGGAGTCTTAGGTACATGAATGCACACGCCTGCACCACCATTCCAGCATGCATCTGTACACACACAAACACACACCGGCACACACCAGCACAAAAGCTACACAACTCCTGCTTGTGCACACACATGCACACAGCACTCACACGGGCACACTCAGAGGCCACAATGCACAACACGATATGTGCCCAAGTGCACAAAGGAACACTTGAAGCACGGACAAACACACACCTGCCAGCAGGTGCACAGCCCTGGCCCAGCCCACCCAGGTCCACCAGTTGCCCCCTCAGAGCTCCGGGGTCACCTTTGGACCCGCCATCTGCTCACAGTCAGAGTAAACTGCCCACTGCTGCCCCTGCCCAGGCATTTGCCTCCTAGGCAGGACTGTTTACTAACACCACTCACTCACCTGAAAACCCATGCCCCGGGCACCCATGCCAGGATTGGGCATGACCTGTCTCTGGACTCCTGCTTCTGCTTTGCAAGACCTCTCATTGGCTTTGCCCCCTGACCAGCCCTCTGCATCCAGAGAGCAGGCCTCCCATCACGGAGAGAGCCTCTGGTGTCTCAGCAAGTCCAAGGCCTCAGGCAGCTTTATTCCTGAGAACCTCCGAAAGTTATCTATTGACGAGTTATCTGCTCGACCTTGAATTTTCACTCCAAACCAACAGCAGGAAGAAAAGTGTTCACCCTCTCCTCCCTTGCCTGGAAGTTACGAAAGCACAAGGAAAAATCAGACACCACACCTGGTGCAGAAGCCACTGTAGGCTATTGGTGTCTGTGGAGAGGACAGTGCAGCCACTGCATCTGAGACTTTAATGTTTGACCAGCAATGCCCAGAGACCACCTGCAAGTCCGGGTCACATAAGCTGTCCTTTGGACCAAGATGAAGAGGGAGGAGAGGCACTGTGAATCAGCAGCTCAGCTAGGGGTTCTCAGCACTCTGCAAATTTCCTGAAATTATTATTATTTTATTTACCGGATCACTGCTCAATTCTGGCTTGTGATGGCACAGAGGACTGAACCTGAGTCCTCAGAGCCTCAGGCATTAGGGCTTGTTTGCATAACTACAGTACTATGTCCCTGACCCAAACTTCCTGAAATTATGCCTGCAGCTGCAAGAGCTTAGCTTCTGGGGGTGAGAGAGATGGCACGAGATGCTAGTCCATCTGAGAGAGTCTTCTCACTGTGCTGCTGAACTCTCAGCCGCTTGGAGCTACTCCAGTCTCTCAGCACCAAGAATTTCTCCCCTCCAACCCAGCTCCACCCCAAGCCCCGCCGCCAGTGGACTAAGCATGGAGACAGTCTGAGTTGGCTCTGTGAGCTTAGGCTGGGGGTCAGAGTACCGGCATCTTTGCCTGGCTCTCACCTGTCGTGTGGCTGGCAGCAGCCTCGACGTCTCTAGATGTTGTTATAACTCAGAAATGGGGCTCACACACTGTCAGCTTCCTTCAGCTGGGGAGGCTGTCCTAGGCTGACAAGACAAATCCTAGCCAGTGAAGAAATGCCTCCAGGTCACAGCACCATGGAGTCTGCTCTGAGGAGGAGCCCTGGAGAGCGAGAAGGGTTCAGTAGGCCCTGGGTCCCCAGAGGGATGTGGGTGCTGGTGCTCACGTGGAGTGGCTCCAATGGGGGGGGGGCCTCCGACCCTCCCTCACCAGCTCTAGTGGCTGTGTGAATTAGAAAGAGGCATAGGAAGATATTCTGGTATGAACATCCATTTAATTGGAGATGGGTACAGGATTTTATACTGAGTTAAACAAAGAACATTTTTCACATATGTCAGAATTTGCAGGTTTCTTAAAAGTCAGCTTGCCCCCATGGTAGGGGGCTGGTATGACATGAATTGATGTGATACATAAAGGTCAAGACAATTAGTCTCCGTGATGTGGACAAGTTAATTATCCAAAGGCATTTGAGAGCAGCATAGGGGTTAAACCAGTAAGGTGAGGGAGAGAAGAAGGAAAACAAAGCTTGATGTGAATCACAGACATCCAAGGGCACGAGGAAATAGAATGTGGGGTCTCACTGCTGGGTACTGGCAGGGATGTGTGATAGACTGTGTTCTCCTATATGATCAAAAGGTGAAGTGTACCTGTGAACTTTGAGTGACTATGGTGAACTCTGAGTGAACCCTCAAGCAGGCAGCCATTGGGCCTGCTGTTAGCAGGGACTAAGTGAGAGAGGCCTGTAGGCACTCTGTGAGCTTGAGAGACTAACAAGGAGAAACTGAGTCTGGGAGACTTTTCCCTCTTGGCTCATCTCTATGAGGAGAGAGGCTAATGAGCGGGGTGTCTTTCCAGACCTCCATCCAAGGATGGGAGAACTCCCCTAAGCTCTACCAAGTTTTCATATAGTCCCACATGTGGGGAGCCTCATTTTGGGGAGAGAAGCAAGGCAGAAAATTCCCACTGAGCATCACCCCCAAATACGACACGTGCTCCCACCCCTCTGCTGAGGGCGAGGACTCTGGACCCATAACCTTCTGACCAGCCAGCCAGGAGGAGGCTTCACCGTCCAGCACGCTCCACCTTGTAGTCTCCTGGATGATTCTGCAATTCAGGGAACAGTCCTGTGGTCCCCAGAAATGCCTGGATGGCATGGCCTTGGTGTACTGGGAGCTTGAGACAGCTGTGCCTAGTCTACAACAATGTTTCATTATTTAAAATAATTTATATATATATATATGGGTCTGGGCCACGGTGCACCCAGTTAAGTGCACATAGTACTTAGCACAAGGACCAGCATAAGGAGCCAGGTTCAAGCCCTCAGCACCCCACCTGCAGGGGGACACTTCACAAGCAGTGAAGCAGGGCTGCAGGTGTCTCTCTGTCTCTCTGTCTCTCTATCTCCTCCTCTGTCAATGTTTCTCTGTTCTGTCCAATAAAATGGGGAAAATGGCCTCCAGGAACAGTGGATTCATAGTGCGGACACCAAACCCCAGTGATAAACCTAAAGGGGAAAAATGTGATTGTGTGATTGTGTGAGTGTGTGAGTGTGTGTGTATATGTGTGTATGAGTGTGAGTGTGTGTGTGTATGAGTATATGTGAGTGTGTGTGTGAGTGTGTGTGTGTTAGTGTGTGTGTGTGAGTGAGTGTGTGAGTGTGTGTGTTGTGTGTGTGAGTTTGTGAGTGTGTGTGTGAGTGTGTGTGTGAGTGTGTGTGTGAGTGTGTATATGTGAGTGTGTGTGTATGTGTGTGTGTGAGTGTGTGAGAGTCGGTGTGTTGTGTGTGAGTGTGTGTGTTTGTATGTGTGAGTGTATGTGAGTGTGTGTGAATGAGTGTGTGTGTTGTGTGTGAGTGTGTGTGTGAGTATGTGTGAGTGTGTGTGTTTATGTGTGAGTGTGTGTGAGTGTGAGTGTGTATGTGTGTGTGAGTGTGTGGTTGTGTGTGAGTGTGTATGAGTGTGTGTAGTGTGTGTGAATGTGAGTATTGTGTGTGAGTGTGTGTGTAGTGTGTGAGTGTTGTGTGTAAGTGTGTGAGTGTGTGTGAATGTATGTGTGAGTGTGTGTGAATGTATGTGTGAGTGTGTGTGTGTGTGTGTCTGTGTGAGTGTGTGTGTCTGTGTGTGAGTGTGTGTGTGTGTGAGTGTGTGTGTCTGAGTGTGAGTGTGTCTGTGTGTGTGAGTGTCTGTGTGAGTGTGTGTGTGAGTGTGTGTGTATGTGTGTGAGTGTGTGTGTGTGAGTGTGTGTGTCTGTGTGAGTGTGTGTGTCTGTGTGTGTGTCTGAGTGTGAGTGTGTGTGTGAGTGTGTGT
Organism: Erinaceus europaeus; assembly: GCF_950295315.1. Lineage (NCBI taxonomy): Eukaryota > Metazoa > Chordata > Mammalia > Eulipotyphla > Erinaceidae > Erinaceus > Erinaceus europaeus. The sequence continues at coordinate 62,122 of NW_026647817.1, forward strand.
GTGTCTGAGTGTGAGTGTGTCTGTGTGAGTGTGTCTGTTTGAGTGTGTGAGTGTGTGTGTGTCTGTGTGAGTGTGTGAGTGTGTGAGTGTGTGTGTCTGTGTGAGTGTGTGTGCATCTGTGTGAGTGTGTGAGTGTGTGTGTGTCTGTGTGAGTGTGAGTGTGTGAGTGTGTGTGTGTGTCTGTGTGAGTGTGTGAGTGTGTGAGTGTGTGTGTCTGTGTGAGTGTGTGTGCATCTGTGTGAGTGTGTGAGTGTGTGTGTGTCTGTGTGAGTGTGAGTGTGTGAGTGTGTGTGTGTGTCTGTGTGAGTGTGTGAGTGTGTGTGTGTCTGTGTGAGTGTGTGAGTGTCTGTGTGAGTGTGTGAGTGTGTGAGTGTGTGTGTGTCTGTGTGTGTGTGTGTCTGTGTGAGTGTGTGCACTGATGTTGTCACTAAGCCTTCACTGCTCTCCAATGGCTTCAGGTGGAGAGAGTGAGAGACAGAGAGACAGAAATGTGATGCAATCCCAGCCCTGAAGTTCCCCCTCTGTGGGGGGACTTGGGCTCCAGCCTGGGGCCTGTATGGTGACAGAGCAGATGAGTGACCCAGCGAACTCCCCTGTGGTCCCAGCTGCTTATTTTTGTGACATGTCCGTGCCGGGAACTGAACCCGCGGTGCCTGGGGCCTGAGGCCCGCAGGTCCTGTGCTGTAAAGCTGACCTGGCTCTCCATCCTCCTCTCTCAGGATTTGTGTTTGTTTTGTTGCAGAGAAACCCGCATCCTGTTTGCAATTGCTATGGGCGGGGGCTCCGCTGGCAGGGGCGGCCCCGAAAACGTGTGCCCTGGATAAGAGTCCTCCCTCCCTTTCCTCCTGCCGTGAGAGCTGGCTCCAAGGTGCAGCAGGACAAGAAGTGGCCTGCAGAAAGCTTTCACCCCGACATCACTCAGCCTTCCACACACAGGCGGCCGCACCAGGGCTTCCCTCAGGAGGGTCCCTGTGCCAGGTACTGTGTGCTCTTCACTGAGCGTGCCGCCATCTTATTCTTTCTTTTTTTTTCCTTATTGCGATGGATATTGAATCTAAATTTATTTATTTATTTTAAAATTTTATTTATAAAAAAGAAACATTGACAAATCCATAGGATAAGAGGGGTACAACTCCACACAATTCCCACCACCAGAACTCCGTATCCCATCCTCTCCCCTGATAGCTTTCCCATTCTCTATCCCTCTGGGAGCATGGACCCAGGGTCACTGTGGGATGCAGAAGGTGGAAGGTCTGGCTTCTGTAATTGCTTCCCCTCTGAACATGGGTGTTGACAGGTGGATCCACACTCCCAGCCTGTCTCTCTCTTTCCCTAGTGGGGCAGGGCTCTGGGGAAGCGGAGCTCCAGGACACATTGGTGGGGTTGTCTGTGCAGGGAAGTCTGGTCACATCCTGCTAGCATCTGGAACCTAGTGGCTAAAAAGAGAGTTAACATACGAAGCCAAACAAACTGTTGAACAATTATGGACCTAAAGGCTGGAATAGTGCAGATGAAGAGTTGAAGGGGTCCTCCATTTTGTAGATTGCTGGTAGGCACATTTTAGTTATATTCAAAGGGCTTGTGGCTATACTAGTGTTTTTGTTTGTTTGTTTGTTTGTTTTTTGCCTGAGCCTGAATTCTGGTATGCAGGTGGATCCTAATTATTGTCTGATGTCATGGCTGGAAAAGGACCAGAAAGCTGGATCAGGGAAGAGAGTAGCTCCCTAATATGGGAAAAGGGTATAAATATTGTTAACTGTAAACTCCATTGATTTGATGTGATCTGGGGCCCATATTCAGCTTAGGAGCCTGTGTGACCTCTGCATCCCTGTAGATCTGAGCTCACATTCTGTGGTCATGAGTAGGAACATTCCAGGCTGCTCCAATATCAGGACCCATCTTCCTCAGGTGTAGCACAGAGTATGTTGTCCAGCCTCCCTTCGGAGGATGGAATATTCTCTACTGTTGTTGTTCAGGTTGAGGGCAAGGTCCTATGGGGGCCCACAAAGGGGTCTGTTGTGTTGTTCCTGATAGAGATGACCAGAAACAACAGAGATTGGGATTTATTTGAGGTCTAGGACCATCAAGTCTGTTTGGGAGACTCAGGACTCCCTGGTTAGGGCCCCAGTGCCACCATCTTTTTCTGACCCTCTATCTGAATGAAAAAAAATAATAATAATCAGCCTAGGACTGATGGATTTGCACACCCCCAGTTCAGCAGACAGCAAGGCAAATACAAGTTGGTAGGTCCATGGTTGTTGTTATTTGTTTATTTTTCGATTTGTCCTAGACTCCTAAGATGGCCTGTGGCCCCTGACACCTTTTCCTTACACACATACATGCAACTCAAGAAAACTCTCTGAGAGGCAGCCTTGAAACTGCCCGGGAAGAGGAAGACCTCCCTCACGCAGGAAGTGCCCCTCCCTCAACATCTTCACCTGGGGAAGCCCAGCGTCATCCCCCCCCCCCCAAGGACTTTCCTGGGGCTGCAGTTCCTCTGGAAGGAATAGTCTCCCTGTCTGTCCCTTCCTCTCTGAGACCGGATGAGCCTGTCACCCCTAGAATAGCAGCTTGCTCTCCCCTCCACCCAGCCTTTACTCTCTCAGCTCTGAAGGTGGGAGGTGACGCATCCATCTAAAAGTCTCTGTCACTGGAAAGTGTCCAGTGAATGGTGACTGAGCTGCTAGGAGTGCCGGCCACGGGGTCACTGGCTGCATCCTCCCCAAATCTTACAGGAATGAGACAGAAAATCTGCTCTCTCATAAGAGACGTGAAGCCTGTGAACTGACCTCTCCATTCACCAGTGGGGAGCAGAGCCTCTCTGGAGCCTGGGCCGGGGCACACAGGAGACGGCCCTGAGAAGCACCGAGTGCCCCCTGAGGACACCCCCACACAGCTGCCCTGGGCTAGCTCTCTTCCCCTCCCAGCAGCCCCTGCTTCTCCTGCAGCCTCTGCAGCTTCCAAATCAGGCCCTTGGCTCAGGTTGTTGGTGTTCTCCTAAAGGCTGGGCTGGGCTAGAATGCATGACGAAGGGGCCCTTGTTTCCCGCCACCAAGCAAGGTAGGCAATGTCCTTATCTTTCTGTCATTGTTTTATTTTATTTTTATTGGGAGGTAAACAGTTTACAGTAAGTTGTTAGCACATGAGCACAAGTTCTCATCTCACCAAAAGAACCCTAAGAAGGCCAGAAGTGGACCTGCCCTGTGACCCTGCAATTCCTCTCCTGGGGATAGATCCCAAGGAACCCAACACACCCATCCAAAGAGATCTGTGTACACCTGTGTTCACAGCAGCACAATGTGTAATAGCCAAAACCTGGAAGCCACCCAGGTGTCCAACCACAGACAAATGTCCAAGGCATGTCCCCATCTCTGCGCCACCTGGATGCCAAGTCTGTCTTCACGCAGGCTTTGGAATGGTCTCTGGCTTCTTGACTTTCTTCTTTTTGGGGGGTGGGAGGAATAGGGGTGCGGAGATGCAAAATCCCCAAGTCAGGAGATTCCTGAGTGGTGTCCACGCTGATGAGCCCTTAGCTTAGCATTCTGTACGCACAGCACCGGTCACACTGTCCTCTGGAGCCCAGCCCAGGACTGTCTGGGAGGAGGTTCCAGCTGAGCAGGGGCTGTGGCAGAGTGGGGCCAGGGCATCTGGTTACCATGACGACAGCAGCCAGCTTCCCACACAGCCTGCAGCAGCCCTGGGAAACCCCATACAGGTCGCCTCATTCCAGGGCACAACAGAACGCATTCCTAACTCCATCCTCCCCGGCCCCCAGGTGTGGACACAGACGGGCAGATCCTTGGGGCTGGGCTCCCCCAGCGGCGTCTCCCTGCAAATAGACCCACCAGGCTGTGCGGCCCGTTAGATGCCGCCTGGACCTGGGGCTTTGTTGCCGTCCTCTGCCCCACGCCTGTGGTTATCCGCCAGCTGGTCAGGGTGAGCTGGGCCCAGGGACGGCTCTCTGGGCTGACCTGTCAACAGAGGGAGATCCTGACTTCTCCACCGGGTGCTCAGAAGAAAGCCTTTCTCTTAATACTTTATTTTTCAAACACAAGATCAAGATAAGAAAACTGTTTGTGGAAGCCAGGTACAACGCACAAGGGCCCGGGTTTGAGCCCCCGGCTCCCACCTGCAGGGGGCAAGCTTCATGAGTGGTGAAGCAATGTTGCAGGTGTCTCTCTGTCTCTCCCTTTCCTCCCAATTCCTGACTGTCTCTATACAATATGCTTATTGTAAAGGCAATAAAATTTTTTAATAAAATTTGTGTGTGTCAAGTTTTAAAAAAAGAAGCCTCAAAGCAAGCAGCCCCTCTGAATTACAGTGAATCTGTCTCTATGCCGAGCAGAATAACACCGGCCAGCTGCCCGTGCTGAACAGTTCAACAGCTGACATATCTCTGCCCGCTGTTAGCTGTCAACACCTTGGCATATACAGAGGGGTGCCCCCAAGGTCGCCCAGCTATGGGGGCCACAGTCACGACCTCAGCTTCCAGGGCTCCGGGCAAGTCAGGCAGCACAGGAGATGTTGCCTCCTTCCTTCCAGAAAGTCCTGTGGCACTCACTCCATCCTGAAGATGTGGGGGTCCAAGCCCAGAATTCCAGAGCTGGCTTGGGGCGGGTGAGCAGAGATGGGGCAGAAAACGTGATGAGGGTTGTGATTATCACGCCTGTAGCTTTTCTCGGAGAAGAGCGCTGGGGACTCCCGATTCTTCTTCTTTTCTTTTACTTTCTCTCTTCCTTTCCTTTGTTTGTTTTTTAGAAGAGAGACCTGTGGTGACACAGCATACCCGCGACCATGGACGGAAGTCCCGGCACAGTGCTGACGTCAGCCTTGGCGACGCAGTGTGCAGTGGTCTGTGCAGGCGCATGGGGGACGAGCTGGGGTGCAAAGGGAAGGACAGCCGGCTGGAACTCGCTCTCTGTTCTGCTGCTGCTTCTCCTGGTCGGAAGCATCTCGGCGGAGGTGCTCCAGGTTCCGCCATGGCTACTTCTCCTGGGAACTGAGCACGTGTGACTCTGCTAGCCGGTAGACTTTAAGACCCTCTACAGCCATGAGCGACCTCTACCTCACCTGGTAACTGTTTATCTTATGAGACTAAACTTGTGATGACTATACTCAGACTTTACAGACCTGGCGTACGCTTAACGCTTGATGAAAATTGCTTATTTTGCCTTTTACCTGTTTCACCCTAATAAACCTCGTATTGTTTAAACCCGTTCCCAGCTCTCCACTGTGAATCCTTTCACAGAAGCCCCAACCAAAACCCCTTTTTAAGTTAATTTACAACAAGACAGAAAGTCAGAGAGAGAGAGAGAGAGAGAGAGAGAGGAGACACAGCACCCAGCTGCCTTTAACGTGATGGAGGCCAGGACTGAGCCTGAGCCTGAGCACACGCCAAGCAGCGCACTACCCAAGTGAGCTATTACCCAGTCAAGACCCCTCACCCCCATCTCAAGGGGATGGAAGACCAGCCCCACTGAAGCCCACCTGTCACCCTCCACTGAGCGCACCCGGGCTCCTGGGAGCTTCCCGCCGGCTCTCAGGGACGGCATCTGCCTGTCACTGGCCACACGGGTCCGGGGGCTCTTCCTGTCAGACCGTCCTCCCCTCCACACACGGCCAAGCAGGACGAGGGCCCCTTCATTCCTTCATCGGAGATGCTTAGTGTCCCACCGTTAAGTCTGAGGTGTCCTTCTGGACAGCAGCCAGTGGGTCACCGGCAGTGTAATGGGACTCACCCTACGGGGACCCAGGGCACCAGCACCCACACACGCTGAATAAACCAGCTGAGTGGTTGTGCTGTGAGCTGAGTTGCTGTGACTGGAGGCTGACAGTGGGGGTCAGAGCACTGTCCCTTCAGTCAGGCCGGAGGGGGCGTCCCCTGCTCAGGTGGCCTGGACCTTCTCAGCTGGCCGCCAGGGGGCGAGGACACAGTGACTGGGGACACCGGCTTCCAAGGGCTCTGCACCCCTCGGCCTCGTGCTTTACGTGAGGCTGAGAGCCTCAGGGTCTGTCAGCTGGGATCCGTGTCCCCCAGGGCTGCCGAGTTGGTGGCTCAGAGCCCTCTGCGATGGCCTCCCCTCTCGTGCCCAGCCAGCCATCCCACCTCCCTGGCAGCCCTGCCCACTCTACCCCTCCTCCCTGGAGCCCTCCCTGGTTGCGTGAATAAAGAGTGGCACAGCCCCTGCAGTGACTGAGCAGGTGCTGCCAGGACCCCCGAGACCCCACAGCCCATCCTGGGGGTGTCGGGAGTCTCCTGGAGCCCCTGATACTTGGAAGGCTCCCCGAGGAGTCCCACCAGAGGAGAGAAACACAGAGGCAGCAGGGACGCTCGGACCCGGGGCTGGACACAGCGGGGCAGTGGGGTGACCCTCACGGCAGGGTCTGCGGTGCCCAGGGCAGGCTCCCATCCCTTTGGGGGGGGGGGCTCTCGTTGCTGTGGAAACAGCCCAGGACAGGGCTCCGTGCTGGGGGTGCTGATGCTGGGTGTCATCTCAAAGGGAACGGCGACCCCTGCTGGACACATCTTGGGGCTGATGGTTACTAGGGGTGGGAGAAAGGAGGAGAGAAGGGAGGAAGGAAGGGATGGAGGGAAGGAGGGAGGGGAGG
>NW_026647818.1:0-149707 GCF_950295315.1 Erinaceus europaeus
AAATAAAACTGTTTTGATAATTTCCTCACAGGTGTGTAGAGTTGATTTCTCTGTACTGATTTTACATCTTACAGTCTTACTGAATATATTAGCTGTAAAACTTTTAGAGGACTATCTGGGGTCATCTACATGGATGGTCTTATCACGTGTGAAATGAGATCGTCTTACCCCTTTTCAATTTGTGAATGTATGCGACCATTCTTCTTACCTAAATGCTCTGGAACTCTGGACAGCAGACCTTGCTAGTAGTATGTCTGTGGATAGGCACTGTGGATGCAGTGCTCACAAATATTTTTTTTCTCTCTTATTTTTTGTTATTGTCAGTAGGATTATTGCCTGCACAATGAATCCATTGCTCCTAGAGGCCTTTTTCACTTTTCTATTTTGATAGGACTCAGAGAAATTGAGAGGGGAGGGGGGAAATCAAGAGGAAGAGAGACCGAGAGACACCTGCAGACCTGCTTCATGGCTTGTAAATGATCCCCCTGTAGGTAGGGAACAGGGGCTTGAACTTGGATCCTTGTACATGGTTACCTGTGCACCACTGCCTGGCCCCATTTATTTATCCACAAATAAATGGATAGCCAAGCAAGGAGAACTAACGGCTCTAGACAAGTCTTTGTTGCTACCAGTACTGAAAACACTCCCATAGGGGATTATTGATCCCTATACATCATTATGAGACACTTGTACACAACTGTGATTCTGTACCCGAGAGCATACCTTGGGATCCACAAGAGCCCCAGCTTTGATGAGATACTTCACTGCATCCAAGTGATTGTTCTCAGCTGCCTCCATCAATGGGGTCCTCTGGTCTTCTGAGCATGTGTCAATATTTGCACCCGCCTAGGTAAAACAAGGGACTGGTCAGGGGTACGGTGGTTGCTACTCCAGCAGTCATTTGTGAGGAAAGGATTCACATGTTTCAGTCACAAAAATCTCATGAGGTCATTACAAGAGGTAGGTGCTACATTCTAAAGTAGGCAAAGAAGGGATTCAGAGAAAACTCCTAAGCAAGGCTAGGCCAGAAGGGGAAGCAGTAATGGCCCTGAAGTGACCCAGAACTTGCTAGGATTTTCTCCAGTTGTTCATTGCTTACCAAAATAAAATCAAGTAAAATCAAGTGTCTATGCATTGGAGAACAATTTTCTAGTTTTTCCAGTAAAGTGTATACTTGAAAAAAATTAATGACATGCCACATCTGACAGGCAAATTCCTACGGCATACAACCCAACCTTAAAATGGGTTGTGAGTGTGTGATCCAGGAGGTGGCGTAGTGGATAAAGCACTGGACTCTCAAGCATGAGGTCCCGAGTTCAGTCTCTGGCAGCATATGTACCAAAGTGGGTATCTGGTTCTTTCCTTCTCTTCTCCTATCTTTTTCATTAAAAATAAATTAAAAAAAATTCAAAGAGCAAGTCAGGTACCAGGCAGCCGAAACCCTTTCCTATAGGAGGAAACATTGTCTGGCATATTGACCAAAGAACATAGTTTATGAAGCAAAATTTTGCTATGAAGATAGTACTATTTTATTAGCAATTAAAAGAAAACAATGCAGAGGTAGATAGCATAACGGTTATGCAAAGAGACTCTCATGCCTGATGCTCCAAAGTCTCAGGTTCAATCCCTGGTACCACCATAAAGCAGAGATAAGCAGTGCTTTGGTAAACAAAACAAACATAAAACCAAAAGGGACCAGGTCATGGCGCATCTGGTTGAGCATATGTTACAATGCTCAAGGACCCAGGTTCAAGCCTCTGGCCTCTACCTGCAGGGAGAAAGCTTACGAGTGGTGAAGCAGGGCTGCAGGTGTCTTTGTCTCTCTCTCCTCTCTATTTCTGGCTGTCTTTATCCAATAAATAAGGATAACACACAAAAAAACAAACAAAACCAAACAACCACCACCAACAGGGATGACTTGTAGGCAGGAGGTCTCAAGTCTGATCCCTGGTCACCTTCAGGGATGAGCAGTATGCCGGTCAGAACAAAAACAGAAACAGAACAAAATAACTAACACAATAAGGTAAGATATTTCTGTCAAAACTAGGATGGAAGACAGAGACCAAGGTGAGCTGAGGCATCCCCAGTGCAACCAGAGAGATCCATTCAATTCAGAGCTGCAAAGCCAGAGGGCAAAGAGGCCAGAGTCCAAAATGGGAAACAGGCATGAACAGATGTCAAATATACAAGATAAAACATTCAAAGCTAAGGTGAGGGCATCTGATATGTGTGAAAGGGAAAGCCAAAATTCCACGTAAGTTAATTTCACTAAGCTTTACAGACACACTGGATAGATGAAGAGGGGGAGGAGGGGTCTTGTGCCAGGCTAGCAAGGCGGGGAGGATTCTGTAGTCAGAGGATCAGGTGCTTTCTGCAGACATGAGCTTAGCATATCCCTAAATGGTATGAGAATGGTCTAGAAAAAAAGGTCAAGCAGGTTTTGATGGCCAAGCCCAGAGCTTGGGGGATCTTCCCTGAAGGCTGGAGATTTCAGGTATACGTCTGAGAACTTATTTGGAAAAAGTTCAGAACCAGTTTTCAGACAGATCATCTAAAATCAGAGTCCAGCTAGTGATCAGTTCCTGGTACACATAGAGAGACCAAGCCCAGCAGAGACGGCAAGAGGCATGTTATTATCACTCAGGAAGATGATGGAGATAATGAGGAGACCCAGAGGATCTGGGGGACACATCGGGGAGGCAGAAAAGAAAGTCAAGCAAGCAGGCCCCCACCCGAATGAAGGGTGTTCCCGAAGGGTGGTTAAAGGGCAAAAAGCAACAGGTCTTCAGGAGAAGTCTGAGCAAGTCTTAGGATAAGACAGCCCCTGAAATGTCCCTACAGGGCCCCTAGGGGATGAGTGCATTGGGTATCACCTGTGCTTTGCCTGCGGTGGGTATGGGCTGCAAGCAGTGAGGGAAGACTCTGCAGGGAGAGCAGACAGGGTGGGAATTCAGGTCTAGCAGCCCCCACTAGCCCCTAAAGGGCAGAGTGAAGTGCTGCAGTGGGAAGAGTCTGATGAGGTCAGTCAGGACAGAGGTTGTGAGTGACACTCTGACCCTCATCCCCTTCAGCTGTGCTGCCACACCCTGACCATGTAACAGGATCACATGCATCAAAGCACAGCAGCAGCAATCCTTCTGTCCATATATTTAAATGTGTGAATCTAGTTTTCAGTGGTTGAATGTGTAGGTGTCCCCACTCTGCAGTGAGTTGGGAGAGTCCTGAAACTTCTAGTGAGACCCGAAGATGGAGACCAGAGAGGATAGGACAGCATGGCCAGGGCTCCACACAAATGTCCAGGTGGGCAGCGAGGGCTCAAGGCCCTAGACCTGGAGCAGATTAGTGCAGTGAGGGTGGTTACAGGCCCAATAGCAGGGCTGTGACAGTTTTGGTGTCATGAGAGCTCAGAGCCTCACAAAAGCTGAACCTCCAAGAAATAACCATCTTAGATTCATGGCAAGCCAGAAAGAATCTCTTCTCCTGAGCTATCTCAGGAAAAATGTTTTATGCTCTACAGGAAGAAAAATACACAAAAAGCACAGTAACCTCAAACCCCCCTCCACACACACAGATTAAGGATCATCAAATTAATCTAGAATCTGGAATCTAGTCTGCAGGTGCAGACCGTCAGCTGAGGAACAGGACAGAGAACAACACAAGGGTTATAAAGATTTTGTACATGCAAGGCTGGGTTTTATCCTAAAGAAGCAGACCTTTCATTTTGTAGTTTTCTCCTACAATCCCCCTCCCCCGCCTCCCATTACCAGAGCCCTGCTCAACTCTGGCTTATGATAATGCAGGGGATTAAAGCTGAGACTCTGGAGCCTTAGGCATGACAGTGTCTTTGCATAAGCATCATGCTATCTCCTCGCCTTCATTTTGTAATTGTTGAAGATGTGCCTGAGTTCCTGTGCCCCCTCATCCAGTTGCCTGCACTGCTTGATAGTGAGGACACACCCAATGGGGTTTTGTTCATTACCTGAAATAAGTTTCTTTGACAAGAATTCTTAATGTAGAAATCAACTACTCTAAAATTTTAAAGCAGGTATCATGTGGTGATACAGAGGATGATTGTACAGTAGTAAAAACCAGACAGAATATGGAAGGGTAGTTCTCACAATAAAAGTCTTTGCTAGGGGCTGGGCGGTGGTGTGCCTAGTTAAGTGCACATGTTACAATGCACAAAGACCCAGGTTCAAGCCCCTAGTCCCAACCTGCAGGGAGAAAGCTTCACAAGTGATAAAGCAGTGCTGCAGGTGTTTTTCTCCTGCTCTATATCCCCTCTCCTCTCAATTTCTGGCTGCCTCTATCCAATAAATAAATAAAGACAATTAAGAAAAAAAGCTTTTGCTTGTTTATCATTCAAGATGTCTGTATTTCAAGAACTTTTCTGCATACTCACACACACATTTTAGAATAGGAAAAAAGCCAAAGGGAAAACAACTCTAATCAAAGGAGTGATGAGCTAAGTTTGCAAAGGAAGAGTGGAAGCTAGAGACCACTACCAGTATCCTTCAAAGGCAGGTGAGAGACACTAGTAGAACCTAGAGTCAGAGCCGTGTTAAGGCCCAGGAATCCATGAAAAAAGCCTGGCATGAAACTTTCACCTTCACCACCACCATCATGGCCTCACCTACTATGGGTGGCTGTTGCCTGACCCAGACAGGGGGCTTCCTACCTCCTGCCTTTCCCCCCGCCCGCAGCAATGAAAACTGCCTTGGGCATCCAGGTTCATGTGCTGCAAAGAGCACAATATGATGTACTAGAACAAGGAAGTGGTGGGTATGTTCCCACAGGCACATCCAGTGCAGCACACAGGGCCTACTAGCCCTTTTATGTCCTCTTCTCCCCAGTCCCTTAGAGCACCAGCTCCCCACAAGAACCATCCAACATATTCTCAACCTCCAGCCCCAAGACCAACCACTGGCCCAACTTCCTCCCTCCAATGAGACACTTGCATACCTATGTAAGTAGTATGCTACCTGTGAATCCTATCATGCTCCTTACAGAGGCCCCTGTGGGAACACTCCCTTCTCCTTACCCCAAAGACCTTGACGACCCCTCAAGGCCACCCACTCAGCTTGTCCAGTGCATCATTCTCAGCCTCCAGGCCTTGCCTGCGAGTTTGCCTCGTCAGTCACATGGCTAAGTGTCTACAGAGAAACAAGGGAAGAATAAAAAGCTATAACAACCAACTCGTAGGGAGCAAGAAAGGACTTGGGCTTTTAAAATGTGAACCAGGAACCAAGAAGAACAGGGCAGCAATACAGAAACACGAAAACTTTGAGAAGTAAAGACAAATTAGAGAGCCAGTCCCCAGGTCTGACTCCTGGAGAAGACTCCAGGAGGACAACATCTGTGGGAAGACACCACCACAGAAGCCAAATGGGAATTGTCAGGAGCCAGGGCCAGGGCTTATAGGGCACACCAAAAGCTCAAAGAAATAAAACAGACCTGTGCTACACTAAGGCGAACTTTCTCAAAGTTCAGGAAAGCTCCTGAAGCACTATAGGTAAAGGACAGGTAACACAGGAAGAACTAGACTTAACAGGAAGCATGAGATGCCACACATGAGTCAGGGACGGGAGGACTGTGAGGGCAGGAGGCAGCACCAATGTTTTGTCCCATGTCCAGATACAAAGATTAATTACAGAATCCCAGGGGAAAACAAAGTCAACAGAAACATGGACCAGGTGGTGGCATACCTGGCAGAGTATACACATACAAGTTTAAAGACCTGGGTTCAAGTTCTCTGTGCCCTCCTCCCTTGGAGAAGTCTCAAGAGTGGTGAAATAATGTTGCAGGTATCTTCCCTTCTGTCTGTCTTTTCCCTCAACCAAAGGAAAAGAAAAGAAAAAAAAAACAAAAAAAAACAAAACCCTGCCAGGAACAGTGGAATGATCCTGCAGGCACTAAACCCCAGCCATAACCTTGGTAGCAAAAACAAACAAAAGAACACAATAACACAAAGCATCTACCAACTACACAAAACATTGGTGTCACTCAGTCGGGAAATGGATCACAAATTCTCAAGCCAAACAGGCGGCGCAGAAGGTGGTGTAGAATGTGATAGAAGAGTAGCCTGTGGGAGCCGGGCGGTAGGGCAGTGAGTTAAGCGCAGGTGGAGCAAAATGCAAGGACTGGCATAAGGATTCCGGTTCAAGCCCCCAGCAGGAGAGTCACTTCACAGGCAGTGAAGCAGGTCTGCAGGTGTCTCTCTTTCTCTCCCCCTCTCTGTCTTGCCCTCCTCTCTCCATTTCTCTCTGTCCTATCCAACAACATCAGTAACGACAACAATAATAACTACAACAAAACAAGGGCAACAAAAAGGAATAATATATATATATATATATATATATGTACATGTGTGTTGAGGAGGTCGGCAAGTCACATGAGAAAGTAAAAATGGAGCTATCCCAAACAAAGGTAACAGCCCCCGAAAGGGAGCAGGTTCTGGCCAGGCAGCATGGAAACACTGGTTTTCTTTTTAAGCCTCTGCTGTGACTTTATAACCTCAGAACTACAAACTATCACCCATTCACTCTGCAGACAGGAGAGTGTGCACCTCACCTGGATCAGCATGTGGCAGATATCCACGTGGCCAGCCTCAGCTGCGGCATGCAGAGGGGAGCGCTTGTTCTGGTGCTCCATTTTGAAGTTAGGGTCGATTCCATCAACTGTAAGCACATGGAGTCTTGCTTGTTATTTAGAATGAGGTCACTGGTCCCCACCAGGTCACACGCACACCCATGGGAACAGAAGCCAACCCTGGGTCCCTGGGGAAAGGGGACACCACAGTGCACTATCTGGTGGGTTATTCTAGTCTCACAGATAAGAATGGAAGGATAAGGGCACTGGATCCACATGAAACTCAACGGGGCTGCAGTCAGAAATGGCCTAGCAACACAAAATTCTTCCTCTTCCCTTGTCTAACTCAGCTCCATTGAGCTCTGGTTCCTTCTGTTCCATGAGTTCCTGTTCAAAGCATCCCCAGGCCTAGATACCTGTCAGCCTCAGGAGCCTCTCAGACCAACCTCAGAGAAACTAGCTGATTGGGCCCACATCCTCGCAAGGCCTCAGAACAAGGCAGCACACTACCACTGGCAGTGACTGGAATGGCCACTTGGGCCAAAAGAAACTAAAAATCCTTTTCAAAGAGAAAAGTAAATGTATTATTTTCCTTTACTGTTATGTAAAAGAATTTACTTAGGAACTGATATTATGTGCAAAGCATGTAATCTACCACTGAGCTGCATTTTAATTTTAATCTCCCTTTCAACCCAAAGAAGATACACTTTAGAAAGATCAAGTCCAGGGGGCGGGGTGATGGCACACCTGGTTGAGTGCATTATTACAATGAGCAAAGACCTAGGTTCGAGACCCCGGTCCCCACCTGCAGGGGGAAAGCTTTGCAAGTGGTGAGGCAGGGCTGCAGGTGTCTCTCTCCCTCTCTATCACCCCCTTCCCTCTTGATTTCTGGCTGTCTCTATCCAATAAATAAAGATATTTTTAAAAAGAAAGAAAGATCAAGTCCAGAGTGGTCACACCTCAAAACCAAACTACTTTTCAATTTGAGATGAAGGTGGGAAGACTCTGACAAGCATGTTTTCAGATATCAGGATCTAACTTGTAGGTATAATCTACTATAAAAGACAAAGGTGGGGTCTAAGCTTCAACATCCACATAGATGCTCCCTGTCAGCCAGGCAAGAACCCTCTCACTACATTTGTGCTTTTCTAAATCTATGTTTCTTCTTGATTTCATAACCACGTACCTAATTTCTTTTATAATTGAGTCATTCAGGGAGAATACTTACTCAAGTGAGTAACTGAATCTGACTACCCCAGGGAAGCCATTTGCACATTAAGGAAAGGTGGAGAGACACAAATGCAAAGGGACCTGGAGAAGGCAGCAGCCCTGGCCACTCACCCAACATGAGAAGCACCTTCTGCAGCTCCCCCTGCCTGGCTGAGAAGTACAGCTGCTTCGGGTGGAAGCGGAGCTTCTTGGGCCTGTGGGGAAAGTAGAGGATTAAGCGACCATGAGGCTCTCCCCACCCGTGTAATAGATGTGCATGATGCATACATGTATGTGCACACACACATATGCACTCTATGGACTGGAGCCGGCCTGGGTGACATCCATGTGCTGATTCCTCGGGATCAAGTACACTATATCCACATGGCATCTCATGGTTTAAGCTGTAAGAACAAGAAGTGGTCTCTTTCATCTGCAATAAGAGATGCTTTGTGAGACTTCTGCAGATGGTGACAACAGACCCAACAGGCACTGAATGCAAAGTTTCTTGACAGCTGGAAGCTGCCCCCTACCAGGCAGCATCAGCCAGAACAGTGCGGGCAGTATGTGTGCACCCAGCTCTCCCTGCCTGGGAAGCAGTAGTGTGGGCTGGACAGGTGCCACAGAACAAATTCAGAGTGGCTGGAGAAAGAGCAAATGACTTGAGTGCCTGAGGCTCTTGGGTCAGCACTGGTGTAATACTCCAGTTTCTCTTGCTCATATGCTCAAGCTTCTCATGCTTTGTATCGCATATGAAATTAACAAAAATAAACCAGGCTAGAGAAATCTGGAGGAAGCTATGGGACATGCCAGAAAGTTCTAGTCCCAGTATCAGAATTTCCTTAAAGTTAATGAACCAGTGGATGTACCTATTCTAGTACACAAGCAGACTGTCCTAAGGGAGGGGGATACAGTCTGGTCCAGGTCCTGAAGACCTGGGTTCAGTGTGCAAACCTCATGTACAATGTCCTTACTTTTCACTTTGCAGGGGCTGCCTTCTGCTTGTAAGTATAGTGGACAGTAATGACATCTTACAGTAATGTCTTGACAAAGTGTGAAAGTGAATTGCCTTTAATAAACATATGGTAACTGCTATAGCCCTGTGACCCTGGGTGCCCTGTAGGCTTGACAACAAGTAGCAAACACCTGGGGAGCGCAACCCTTCTAAGTACTGAAGGGTGGGGGACTCAGACATACAGGGAGAAGATAGTATAGAGTTCACACAGGAGGAATAGAGATTTGCAGAAGAGGGAGCTGCATCAGTGCTTACTTCTCTGAGTCCAGAGCAATGAGAGCACTTTCCAAGGTCTCCTTTCCTGGTCCCTGGGAAAGGCTGGGCGTCGGCTTTGTGAGTCCGACTTGCCCAGATAGGTCGGAGCCTTCAGGGGCCTGGGCAGCTGTGCTTTGTGGCTTGTCATCCTCGGAGAGCAGGGGTCCAACAGCGCTTCAGGGAGGAGGAAATAAAAGAAACAGTGACCCTCACAAGACAGGAACTAACTTCTCCAACCCCACCCCCAGTCATGGGGACCAAGCACCATGTATAACATGGTTCACCCTAATAGGCACAGCTCACAGTTCTTCAGAAGGAAAGATGTACTGTTAAGACACTGGTGGAGAACAAACTCAGAAATTCCCAGGGAAAAGGACATTCAAACACTATGGTCAGGTGGGGAAGATAGTTTAGTGAGCCAGAGCACAGAACTTGCTTGCCCAAGCACCGTGGTTCAATCCTCAGTGCTGCCATATACTAAGCACTAGTAAAAACTGCTCTGGTTTGACATCTCTTTGATGAAAATAAACTTGAAAATCTTCTTTAAGTATGTGTGATGTCAAAATGAGCACTTAAATCTCATTATAAAAAACCTCACTACTGTCAGGGGTCATCTCCATCAGGAACAACGTAATGGACCTCTTTGTGGCCCTTACAGGACCTCACCCTCAATGTGAATCAACAATGGTAGGGACTACCCCATTCTCTGAAGGGAGGTTGGACCAAAATACTCTGCCACTTGAGGAAGATGGGTCCATCAATGAGTGCAGCCTAGAATGCTCCTAGCTATGATCACAAAATGCGAGCTCAGACCTACAGGAATGCAGATGTTACACATGCTCCTGCACAGAATATAGGCCCCAGATAAAATTTATAGGGTTTTCAGTTAATAATATATACTTTTCCCACATTTGGGAGCTCCTCTCTTCTCTTATCCAGCTAGTCCTATTTCCAACTCTGACATCATCTCCCCAGACAATACCTTTGGGCCACCTGTATGGTAGCTGTTGGGAGCAGGCACAAATTAGTAAAGTGATGGGCCCCTTGGAATATACTTTAAATAAATCTACTAGCTTTTTCTAAAATGGACACCCCAAATCTCATGTTACAAGCCTTCAGGTTCCTGATTATTAAACAATTTGTTCTTCTTTATATCTAAATGCTTTTTCAGACACCAAGCTGCAGATGCTACCACGATGCCAACCTGACTTCCTTGAGCAGATGACCTCAACAATGTAACCCCACCCTGGAACCCCACCTCTCCAGAGTCCCACTAGGGAAAGATAGAAACAGCCTGGGAATATGGACCGACCTGCCCATATTCAGCGGAGCAGCAATTACAGAAGCCAGACCTTCTACCTTCTATACCCCATAATGATCCTGGGTCCATGCTTCCAGAGAGACAAAAAATAGGAAAGCTTTCAAGGGAGGGGAAGGGGTATGGAACTCTGGTGGTGGGAATTGTATCCCTCTAATCCTATGGTCTTGTCGATATTTCAATTTTATAAATAAAAAAATAAATGAACAAAAAAAATAGGGCAACATTTCTAGGACCTGTGCTCAAATGTATTTTTGTGAATAATAAACTTTGGGTCAAATGAAGTCCCTGGCTCCCTGTTAAGACAGGGAAATACTACTGTCATTCTCACTAAAAGTAGAGTTTACAGATTAATGTCACTAATAAAAAAACATCTGAACAAACTGACAGCCTCCCCATGCTAGCTTTTTTCCCCTTTGGTAGAAGTTTGGCAGGGTTTCATATCTGGTGCAATCCCACTGCTGCCAGTGGACGTGCCCCTCCCCCCTTTCTTTCTTTTTAAAATGCAGATAGAGGTAGATGAGAGAAACCAGAGCAATGCCACCAACTGTGATGTTTCCATAGGGACAAGCACTGGGATCTGAGTGCAGGTCCTCAAACGTGGTTGAGTGTGTGCTCTACCATATGAGTTAGTTTCTGGTCCTTTTCTACTTTGATTTCTAACACTGAGAACAGACTGAAATTCACAGTAACTGCCATTGGCAGACAGGTCCATATCTACACTGAGGTTGGTTTATAAAATGACTAATTGTAAACCTGTATCACATTATACTGATCAACATGCCAGCATCATAATCCTAAAGGGAATCTGATATATGCAGTGAAAGTATTGGTGATTATATATACAAACACACATATGCCTCTATATGCACCTGTATTTATCTGTGTGTATGTTGTGTATGCTACACATTGCTGCAGCATATGTGCAAGCTTCTATGTACTTGTGCACATACATGTACAGACCATCGGGAGTAGTGGAATCACATAGCCATAAAGTCTGGCATAAAAAAAAAAAAAAAACACCTCTATACTTTACAGCTGGGAAGTAGCTCAACTGATAGAGCATCAGTCTTGCAAGCCTGAGGTTCTGTGTTTAACTAACAATGCCAGCATAGTGCCTTACGTGCCAGAGCAGAGCTCTGACTTCTTTATTAAATATGAATGGTTTCTTTTATACATAATAAATAAACAAAACCTTTAGAAGAAGAGACTACAAGTGAGCAGAGAGACTTTGGGTGAAAACAGTAGGAAATCCATACTAATTAAAGATGGACAGATACACACTCTCCTACAGCTGCCTGAAGGGGCCCTGGCCTACCATACCTGCCTGTGGTAGTGTCGGCCCTGCCTTCCCCCAAGGAGCTCTTCTCCTGTCCAGGGGCCAGCGTCACGGTCGAGGTCGTGTCTGCTTTTGCGATAGTCACCTCTTTGGCCTTAGAGATCTCCTCCCCGCAGTGGGGACAATAGCTGGCATTATTGACTCGAGAGGCACAGTCTTTGTGGAAACGGTGAGAGATGCTACTCTCAGGCTGACATTCCATAAAATTGCCCTAGAAACAAGAAGATAAGAAATAGTTTTAAAATAGGGGCTAAGAAGCAGAAAAGTAAACTAAGCTGTACTGAACTGCATCATCATCTGTGATGGGAAGTTGGGAAGCTGGAGGTAGCTCCCAATCTTGGGTAAAGAGAAAGCCACATACACCCCACATTTGCATGGCTCCTCACAGTGTGTGCGCACACACCTGTTTCACAGAGAGAAAGCAATCTGGCAGCACTGCTCCCAAGCATCCTGAGGTGGCTCTGAAGATCAGGTCCAAAGAAAGACCCAGGGGAACCTCAGAAGAGAGCATCAAGGAGCAAATGTTACTGAGCACCTGCAGGCACTTCAGAGGAGAGCCTGATAGTGTCAAGGAGAGGGTTTGCACTGACACAAAGAGAGCAAAGCTCCAGGAGAAGCAAGAAATGTGTCCTCAGAGGGAGGTGGGCTTGATGAATGAGAAAATTGCCCCTTCCTCTTTAAGCAGAATTGATGGGGAAGTTTAAGACCAGGAAGTTGGGCATATGGGGTCATCAGGGAAGGTCCTGGAGGAGAAGCTCATAGCCCAGGTACATCAAGTGGGATTCCACAGGATGCTGGCTGCCTGCAGTGTGAATAAGGCCTGGCCCTCAGCCTGTAAGTATTTGTGAAATAAAGATCTGAATATCCCCAAGGAAATGGCAGATGAGGGTACAGCAAACAGCTTCCCTTAGGAGAAAGAATAATGAGCACATAAATCAGACAGGACATCACAGACAGCACACGAATCAGGCAAGATGCAACAGTGAGCACAAACAGGAATGCGAGTGACTATCAGGCAGGGACTGTGGTACGTACAGAGGCCAAGGCTCACAGGCAGGAGGGAGAAGGTGTACTATAGGAGTGGCCTATGTAGAACTGGAGACCTTCGCAAACAGGGAGATGAAGGTCAGCAGAGAGAACAAATGCTGGGGAATGGGCAGGATGAAGGCCACAAGTAACTTACTGCTGTGCAGAAGTAGCCACAGCCGGGACAGCACTGGTGCTTCACCATGCGGCCCCGATGGTCTTCACACAGCACCAGGAGTGGCGCCTTGCTGGATGGACGCATTAGCTCATGCTTGACCACACTGTTTGTGCACCTGCCCAGCTGCAATCAGAAAAGACAGGGGAGTAACAGAGCTGGGGAGAGCTTGGCACAGGTGATTCTCACCACGTGAGCAATGCAGGAAGGCCTGGCCTGGTACAGGCACTAGAATACGATGGCCAGCAAGACAAGGTGGACTCAGTGCAATGCTAGCAGAGCAGAGGCTAAGCTTGGTAAAAACAAGAACATCCTAGGTAGGCTGAGGCCTGGCATGGGGGTGCAGGTATGTGATGTACCCCAGCCAGGCTGGAGAAAGGAGACATCATACATCAGTGGGGAGTCCTTCTTATGTGACCTAAGAGAGGCCAGAGCACTCCCCATACTGAGATCCCAGTTGAGATCAGAGGGAGACCTGTCAGATGGGTCTCCATGGGAGAAGGGCATTAGGGATGGGGTGGGGGGTATTTGCAAACACTTCCTGTGAGCTTATTTTGCAGTGAGAGGACAGGGACTGCTCTGCAGTCGTGTTATCAGAGCAGTGGGCTACCCACAAGCTGCATCAAACTAAGGGACACCCAATGAGTTACATGAGTTCTGGGTTCCTGTCAGCTACATAGAAAAGTACTCTTTTATTATTGGGCCACCTGCTAAGAGATGCCAGTAAACTCTCTTGGTCAAAGAGCTCCCAGCTTGCTAAGCAGACAGTGGCTGCTGTTGGAACACCCTTGGGGCACACCGCAGCCCACTCCATTAAGTAGTGGCATTATCTCCATTAAATAGGGATATTCTCTGAAGGTAAAGGAAAATCTTAAAATATGGAAATCAAAAGACATGGAAAATTAAGAAGGCTCCTTCCAGGAGTACTAAAATAAAACAAAGAATGTGGTAATACATTTCCAGAAATGCCCATGCTTTGAAAGGATATGAATGGTTAACACAAGCAGGCACATGCCCAAGTACAGACAGGACACTAGGGGTAGAGTAGACTTAGGGGACCAGGTGGTGGCACACTTGGTTAAGCACACACATTACAGAGTGCAAGGAGCTGGGTTCAAACCCCTGGTCCCCACCTGGAGGGGTAAAGATTCACAATTGGTGAAGTAAGGCTGTAGGTGTCTCTCTGTCTCTCTTCCTACCTCCACCTTCCCTCTCATTTTCTCTGTCTCAATCCAATAATAATTAAATTATTTTTTAAAATCTTTTAAAAATTATTTATTATTATTATTATTTTGCCTCCAGGGTTATCACTGGGGCTTGATGCTTGCACTATAAATCCACTGTGCTTGGACCCTATTTTTTCCCTTTTTGTTGCCCTTGTTTATCGTTGTTGTTGTTATTGCTGTCACTGTTGTTGGAAAGAATAGAGAGAAATCGAGAGAGGTGGGGAAGAGAGGGGGAGAGAAAGATAAGACACCTGCAGACCTGCTTCACTGCCTGTGAAGCGACTCCCCTGCAGGTGGGAAGCCTGGGGCTTGAACCGGGATCCTTGAGCCGGTCCTTGTGCTTTGCGCCATGTGTGCTCATCCTGCTGTGCTACCGCTCGGCCCCCTAAAATTCTTATTAAAAAAAAAAAAAAGAGAGAGAAGACTTAAAAATCTCTGGAGAAATAACAGGTCACATGCAAGAAGACTCAGAGAAAAAGAGTGACAGATGACCAACCTCAAGTTCTTTACTTGCCAAAATGTACAAAGTCTCAAATGTTTATCTCCCAAGCAACCTTTCTTCTAAAGCTCTTGAGGGCTATGCACCACAGAGCTGAAAAAGCTATGTGACCAAGAGAAAGACTGGTGTGTCTGAAAACACAATTTCAGCAGTTTAGGAGAGAATCTGCAATAAAGAAAACCAACAAATGAAAAAAATGTAATCATTAACACTGGCTGTGTGAACATCCACAAAAGTTATGAAAACACTGATACTATCTTCACCAAAGTGGCAAGGAAGGATGCCGAGGGAAGAAGGGATCTTCCACAGCAAGAAACCAGCAGGTAATAAATATCTCAAAGTAGAGATGAGAATAGAATGTCAGTTATTTAGAAACATAGACAAAAATGCTAAACACAGGAAAAGATAAAGGTGGAGTCTTAAGGATGTGGATGCAGTGTCATAGTGTTTTAGAGTGTTGAACAAACATCAGGAATTCTGAGTATGACTTGCAGTCAACCTGATGTCTAAGCAGAGACATAGTCCTGGCTGTTACAAGCAGTGGTGTACTGCTAAACATTTAATAGCACACAGGGAGCCACGACCCCCATCAGACAGCCAAATGGTCCTAGACATCAGGATACTGAGGCTGATTAGTGCTGTACTACTGAGAAGCAGGCTGGGCATACCAAGAAAGTCAAGTGCAAATGCTGGGAATTAAAAATAAAGGGACCAGGGGGAGATAATGGTTATGCAAATACTTCCATGCCTGGGGCCCTGAAGTTCCAGGTTTAATCACCAGCCATAAGCTAGAGCTATGCAGTGCTCTGATATAAACGAACAAAAATATTTGTAGCCCAAGAGTTGGTGCAGTGGATAAAAATGTTGGACTCTTAATCATGAGGTCCCATGTTCAATCTCCAGCATCCCATGTGCCAGAATGATACTCTGGTTTGTTCTCATTAATAAATACATATTACATATTTAAAACATACAGGAGTGGAGTACAGAAATTAACTAGTCCTGGTGAATACACACCATGCTCTGCATGAGGCCCTGGGTTTGAACTGCAGTCCTACATGCCACATCATGGAAGGCACTGGGGTGGGTGGGGGGCTCCATGGAATAGTGGTTCCTCTTCTCTGTGTCTGAATATCCTTTCCTCCTCTCTCAAGAAATGAAGACACTGGGCTGGAGAGGCCACCAGAGAGTGGCCATCACACAAGGCCCTGGGTTTACTTCCTAGGACACATCAGAAAAAAGAGAGAGGGAAGGTAGAATCCCACCCTCCTATCTTAGTGATAGGTGGACAAAAAAGTTTACTGACTTTATTGGGGGCACCTGATCAGCTGCATTAGTCAGAACTCAGAAGTGCATATACAAAATGACTGCATGTGAATTATACCTCAAGAAAGCTGATTCAAGATAGCAAAGGAGTTAGTTTGAAAGGACTGCTCTAGATGCAAATAAAGTGGGTTGAACATCAAACAGAAAAAAAAAATTCCATTTAGGAAAATAGCAGTCTATGAATTTCCTAAAATCCCACATCAAATAGCAACAAGACAGCAAAACCAAACCCACAGACAACCTAACAAAGTCAAGCAGCAAAGGCCACTGATACAGGAGTGCAGAGACGCACGGCAGACCAGCTGGGAAAGGGCTTCTTCCAGGCTCCAGGTCTCCCCAAATTGACCCCTCAAGTCCAGAACACAAGGACTGCATGCAGAAAAGGCTGCTAGAGACTGAAATCACACTGAACAGGAAAACATCAAAGGAAACAGACAAAGGGGATGGTGGGGAGGGAAAGATCAAGAACCAGTGGTTCTTACAATCTCTGGTCTGAGACTTCAGCTCAAGTTTGACACCATCTCCTGGCCGGAAAGAGTGTCAGATCCTCAAGTAAATGGCTGTCTCCCAAGACTGCCTTCACTTGAGAAGTCAGCCACAAGTCTTCTGACCAGTTGGCTCAAAGGTTCTCACACCTGTCTCGTTAGTGCCACTTGCTAGAATGGCACAAAGAAGTCAGGAAAACCATTTACTCATTATGTAAGTGACCAGACATTACAGCCTTCATCTTGCTCTTTGCATGCATACTTCCAATGAAAAGCTAGAACCAAAATCCTGTGTCACAGTGACCTCCAGGAAAAGGTGAATCTGCTCTGCAGACCTTAAGGAGACAGTATCGATCAATAGTTCTATCTCAAAATTTTACAGACCATGAGGCTCAAGTGATTCATTCTTCATGACAGGACCCTTTGCAGCTAGGCAAACAACCTTGGAACAGCAGCCCCATGACAAGGTCCCTGCAGCTGGATGGCCAGCTGCCTGACTTGACCTCCTCATCCCATGCTCGTGAGCCCCAGCCTCAGTGAGCTGATTTTTCAATTCACTAGTCTGCTACCTTCTCATGCTGGGCTAGCACCTGACTAAGTCTGCTTTTCTTGCACCAACTCTTCTGGTTAACTGGCCTTCTGAGTGACCAGCAATGAATCCTTGATTTGGTAACAAACAGGTGACAGATTGATTACAAAATCTATCACTTAGAGCAGTCAAATGGAGGAAATAATATAGGATATGGATTAAAATAGGGAAAGGGAGGAGTCTGTGGAAGTTTTGGTTGAGCCACAGGAATATGTATATTCCCATGGCTTCTACTAAGCACAGCCTGCAAAATTCCCCTACCCCACGAAAGTCTGGTCCTCTGTCTTAATAGGAATCAATGGAACCAGAGTTTTTGTCTACTAAGGATATATCTTCTCAAGAGTCAGGCAATAGCACAACAGGTTAAGTGCACGTGGCGCAAGGACTGGTGTAAGGATCCCAGTTCGAGCCCCTGGCTCCCCACCTGCAGGGGAGTCGCTTTACAGGCGATGAAGCAGGTCTGCATGTGTCCTTCTTTCCCATCTCTCTGTCCTATCTAACAACGATGACATCAATAACAACAATAGTAACTACAGCAACAATTTAAAAAAAAAAAGGGCAACAAAAGGGAAAACAAGAAAAAAAAAGATATATATCAAGAATATATCTTCTCAGGGCTGTGCGGTAGCGCAGTGGATTAAGCACACATGACTCAAAGAGCAAGGACTGGCAGAAAAAGCCTGGTTCGAGCCCCTGGCTCCCCACCTGCAGGGGGGTTGCCTCACAAATAGTAAAGCAGGTCTGCAGGTGTCTATCTTTCTCTCCCCTCTCTGTCTTCCCCTGCTCTCTTGATTTCTCTCTGTCTTACGCAACAACAACAACAACAACAACAACAAAGAAAAAATGGCCTCCAGGAGCAGTGGGTTTGTAGTGCAGGCACCGAGCCCCAGCAATAAACCTGGAGGCAATTAAAAAAAAAAAAAAAAAGAATAAATCTTCTCACCTAGGGTGAATTCTCTGAAAACCAGTCAACATTGTCAGGTGTCTTCCAAGTTACCTTCTTTAACAAAGAATCATTCATAACAACAAGACACCTATTTAAAATCTGATGGCTGAACATCTTCTAAGCAACTAAGGACAAGAGATCAAATTGTATGACAAAAGATAATCCTATTTGAAATGGCTCTGGAAATTCTAGGGACCTGGGGAGCTGTAAGATGAAGACTGAATATATATAGAGGTACAAAAAAAAAGATACCTGAGTGGCCAAGTGTGTATGTATACATCACAATATCACAGTAGTAAAAATAGGATTTCTTTTTAAATGTCAGCTCAAAGTCAAGAGCAAATAAGAGGGAGAGATGAATCAAAACCTCGTGCAGGTGGGAACTGAATGAACAGTACTGCTTTTTGTACCTTCTCAAGATGAGAAGGAGGGGTCTGGAAGAGGCTTCATGTGAGCAAACTGAACTGCTGCCTCAGGCTCAACTCTGCTTCCTGTGTTTCCTTATCACTGTTATCTCAGAGGCCTATCTGACTGGTTTCCTTAGATATCATATTACTTGCTCCTACTCCTTGCTACCCAACCTTGTCAATTAAATGCTTACCTAGATAAAGAATGTGAAACCAATAAGCCACTGCTAAGAGAATGGGAGACTCTATCTCCCAGAGATCTCTGCTCCAACAGTAGGATGGCAACAGAGAACTCAGAAAAGTCTACCACCAGACTGCTGGACAAGAATTCTAGAGGGCAGCACAGGAGGTGGCAGAGTGAGTAAGATGCTAGAAACTCCAGAGCAGGGTGCTAAGTGTGGCCCCTAGCAGCTCATAGGCCAAAGTGATGCTGTGGTTCTCTTTCTCCATCTACTCAAGGGAAGAAAAAAAAAAAAAATATATATATATATATGTAATTTTTTAAAGGGGTGAGAGCAGTAGTATACCTAATAATGTAATAGGTATTCCTAATAGTATACCTGTTACCATGTACAAGGCCTGAATTCAAGCCTGTGGTCCCTCACAGCTTCATGAAAGTTGAAGCAAAGCTGCAGGTGTCTCTTTCTGCCTGTCTTGTTCACCTTCTCTTTCAAAGAAAAAGGGGGGAAAATGTGTATATATACCACAACTTCTCAGGCACTCATTTGTTGTTGGGACACCTAGGTTGTTTCCAGGTTTTTGGCTATTACAAATTATGCTGCAATGAACATAGGTATGTAAGAACTTCTTTGGATGGGTGTATTTGTTCCCTTAGGATATATCCCCAGGAAAGGAATTGCAGGGTCGTAGGGTAGGTCCATTTCCAACCTTCTGAGAGTTCTCCAGACTGCTCTCCACAGCAGTTGGACTCATTTACATTCTCACCAGCAGTGTAGAAGGGTTCTTTTACCATCAAGTTACCTTCTTTATTTCATCTTGGATGGAGCTTGAAGGAATCATGTTAAGTGAGATAAGCCAGAAAGAGAAGGATGAATATGGGATGATGTCACACTCATGATTGAGATATAAGGTGACTAAGGGGAAACATAGAGTAAAACCTGGACTGGGTGTGGTGTATTGCACCAAAGCAAAGGACTCTGGGGAAGAAGAGCAGGGGGTAGATGGTGGGAGAGGACTCTGAGGTCCTGATACATGATGACGGTGATTTGTTTCATAGACACCTATCATGGCAAGATGAGAATTTGTACCCATATGTCAGCCACTATAACTGGAAACCATCAAACCCCTCCCCCAAATAAATAAACTAACAGGAAAAAAAAATGGACATTGGGAGTGGTGAATTACTCATGCAGTGGTAACCCTGCTGGCAAAAGGAAAGAAATGAAGGAAAAAAGAAAAGACAGAGAAGGGAAGGGGAAAAAAGGAGGAGGAGAAACCTAGAGAAAGCCAGACGCTAATTCCATATGCTGGCTCGTAAAGATGGCGGACAAGCTGCTGGGAGCTGGAAGAGCTGCCCCTGCCCCTGACTTTCTCCTCTGGTTGCTCCCACCTATCTGATTTCAGCAAGTAAAACCCCTGCAAATCACTATAACAGTTGTTTTTATAATCCCTGTGATCATATCTACAATGCAAGAGGACAAAGAGCCCTGTATTAGTTTGGGGGGCCTAGGGTACCCTGGTTGTGTCGGAGGCACTGTGGCCTACATTCTTCTTACCTCATGGTCTACACACTCTGTAGCCATGCACTGGTTGTTGGCCAGAGTGGTGATCTCTCGGCTTTTTGGGGTTTCCATACGGCAGCTGCAGAGGGGCACCTCCTGGAGGCCATCCGTCTCCACCACCTCAGGTCCGTTGGCCAGTCCTACAGTCATAGACACGTGTGAGCATCACCAAGGGGACAGGATAGGGGTGGGTCTAGTCTACTCAGATGGGCTTTTACTACAAACACGAAATCCTAGTCGATAGGGACATCCAGAAAGTGACAAACTATAGGGCCTGCAGAACCCTACTGAGCAAGACAACAGAGTGTGGCAGCACTGTGGCACAGACTGAGAGGGAGGGCTCACCAGTCTGCAGCCCCTGTCATTACATGATGTAGGAGCCAGGACACTGCACCTTCACCAACTACTTTATCTGGTGGCTTTCATACACACACAGAAGCATTCACTATTTTGGATCAAGGACAGACTGTATGATGTGGCCCTGGAATAAAGGGAAGGGAGTGGTAAAGGTGGGTGACTGAACTGCATGCAAGAACATTTTTGCAAAGGAAAAGGTATGTGGAAAGTATGTAGAAACCAAACCTGGGAAAAAGAAAGGACAGCACCAGGGACTCACACCTCTGTCCCTGCTCCTATATACCTTGCTATCTTAAAATAATGAAGAATCCCTGAGACCAATTTACAGATAGGCAGTTTGGTCCAAGAAAGAAGACCCCAAATCCAGCTGCAAGTTTTCTAGTTCTCCCCCACTTCCACCTGTATAAAAGGCCAACTGTCTGCAATTGGAGGCTGAAGTGTGTTACTTAAATTAATCTCCCTGTCACCAAATACTCTAGTCTCCAACTGCAGATTCAATGCAATACAGCATTTTTTCATTTTGGAAAAGATGAAGTAAGACAGTTTGGCTTTCTATGACCAGATAATGGTCTCTGGACCACGTTTAGTTTCAAATACATGAAGAGATACTGTTTTCCTCACTTGGTTTTATAACGATAGCCAGAAGAGTGATATCTCTGCCCATTTGAAAGGGCTTAACAAGGACTGATGATTCTGGAAGGCCATTCAGTTGTACCACAGGTCCACAGCCCCCAGGTGAGATGAGGGCAGGAGAGCTGGGCAAGCATGCCAGAAGATGAAGAGGACAAGCTTCTCATCACTGTGTCAGAGGCTGCTCCTGATTGACACAGTGCTAGGAGCCTTGTCCTTGAAACAGATAACACAAAAATCAGCAACTGATCCTCGAGACATATGGCACAGGACACCCCTCACCCCTAACCCTTATGAGGGGAAGGAGTTAATTTATCTGCCAGAAGAGAAATATCCAGATAATTGATGGGATTTGAGTCTCAGGGTTCTAGAACTGACCCAGGAATATAAAAAGAGCCAAGAAGGAGAGGAGGGCAGAGGGTTTGAGGGAATGAAACCCATCCTCACATAGTGTAATATTAACAATAAAGCTCCTTCACATAAAGGGCTGACATGCTGCACTTTAATTTCTCTTCAGCACCAGGCAGAGGAACTTTTCTGGATTATTTCACTCTGACCTCTCACCCCCACGCTGCTCAGACTGGTGTGTGTGTGGGGTAGGGAGACACATAAGCTCTGGATGGCTGTCAGAATGACTTCTTCACCACACTCTAACTATAGGACTACTGCTTCCAAAGGAAGTCACATCTCTCTTCATGAGCTCTCTTTCTTAGGAAACAAAGCAGAAATATAAATAAAGTGAATACACTCACCAGCATCTCTTATTTTACGGACAGATTTATTCATTTTTTTTTCTTTTTTTGCCTCCAGGGTTATGCCCATACTACGAATCCACTGGTATATATATATGAGAGAAATTGAGAAGGGAGTGGAAGATAGAGAGGGAATGAGACAGAGAGACCAGAAGACCTGCTTCACCACTTGTGAAGCAACACACCTACAGGTGGGGAGCCAGGAGCTCAAATCGGGATCCTGTGTGGGTCCTTGTACTTCGTACTAATTATTTTAACCTTGTTTGTGCCACTGCTGGACCCCCACTGATTGGTTTATTCTATAGAAAAACAGAAAGAGACAGACCAGAGCACTACTCGGTCCTATCTGGTGGCAGGGAGTGAACACCCACAATTGTCTGCTCTACCCACTGAGCCACATCTCTGGCTACACAATTACCTCTCTTAACCAAAAACAGTGAATCCTTGTCTTTGAATTATGGCCCCAAAAGAGGGCTAACTGACATGGTCCTAGAGGGATAGAGTGAGCTGAAACTGATAACCTAAGCTAGACAAAGACAACGGCTCTCAGGACTCTGGTTGCAGGAGCTGTTTTGCAAGGAATGTTAATATTAAAACTGAATTAAGAAAGCAAAAAAGAGAAGGGAGGAAACAACCCACCCCAATCCTGCTTGCATTGGTTCTTTACAGTACAGACAAGAGTTTTAGGAGGAAATTCACAGAAAACCTGCCATAATCCAGGAGGCCAGAACCCTTTTCTGGTTTTCCAGGCCCTCTTTCTACCTGTATAAACATTCTCTAAAGAGAACCAGGGGGCAGACTTGAGCAGGGGTTTCACTTTCCAGTGTGTTCAAAGGGCATTATGGAACCTCTCCCTCACTGTAAAGGTTGCTGTCTGTTTCCTTTGGCACTGGACAGTGGACCCAAGTCAAGCTTCACCTTGACATCTAGACACACACATGGGTAGGTAGGTCAGAGGATACGCCCTAGTTGTCCAGCTGCATCCTTACACTGAGCACAGGCACAGAAAGGACACACCCAGAACAGGGCAGCAGTGCATTGTGCTGGTGCCCGATCTGTGTAGGAGGGAGAGCCTGGTGGCAACCCCCCCCCCCCCAACTGCTCCATCCTCCCTCCGGAAGGTCTGGCCAAGCTTTGGGCTCCCCACACTCTACACTCAGTGCCTCTCTGTCACTGAGAGTCTTCTCAGGGAGCAAACTGGAAAATGGTAAAGCAAAACTCAAATTAGAAAGAATCTAAGTTGTGATATGGGAAATAGCACAGTGGATATGGCAGTAGACTCTCAGACATGAAATACTGAGTTCAATCCTTGGTAGCACGTGTATCAGTGATGATCCAGCTCTCCTCTTTCCTCCTATCTCTCACTGATACATAAATATTAAAGAGAAAGAGAGAGATATTCCAAATTTAAAGTGGAGCAC
This sequence comes from Erinaceus europaeus, assembly GCF_950295315.1. Taxonomy (NCBI): domain Eukaryota; kingdom Metazoa; phylum Chordata; class Mammalia; order Eulipotyphla; family Erinaceidae; genus Erinaceus; species Erinaceus europaeus. Next base: position 23,306 of record NW_026647818.1, read on the forward strand.
ATTTCAGATGACCTTGTTTCATGATGACCAATTATTAAATATTAAGAACTGGGGGTGGGGACAAAGTACAGTATATGTGAAAGACTATAGGTTTGAGCCCTGGATTAAATAAAGAAATAAAGGGGTGGGGCGGGCACTAGCACAGTGGGTTAAGCACACATGGTGTGAAGCACAAAGACCCGTTCAAGGATCCTGGTTCCAGCCCCCGGCTCCCCACCTGCAGAGGGGTCACTTCACGAACAGTGAAGCAGGTCTGCAAGTGTTTATCTTTCCCCCTCTCAATTTCTGTCCTATCCAACAACAATAATAACAATGGCAACAATAACCATAAGAGCAACAACAAGAGCAACAAACTGGGAAAAATGGCCTCCAGGAGCAGTGGATTCATAGTGTAGGCCCTGAGCCCCAGCAATAACCCTGGAGGCAAAACAAACAAACAAAAAAAAAAGAAGTAAGAAATAAAATGAGGCAGGACAGGCCACACAAAAATGTAGACCCCTGTGTCACACAGGCCAAAGGGAGTCACAGTTTCGCAAACATTTGTTCTCATGAGAGAACTGTGTCTGTCACCAGCATGTCATGTAGAGAACGGAGGAGTTAACCTCTTTGAAACTCTGCTCTCCTGCCACTGACAGCCTCCACAGTGACTGGCCCCTGACCGATTCTTCCTGTCTCCTGCTGGGATCAGCCGCTGTTCACCCTCACCTACAGAGACTTAGGAACAAAGCACAGCAATTTCTTCAGGCTCAGGCCTAGGCCCTCTTGAGCTATGCCTCTGGATGGACACCTGCCCAGCGGCACAATGCTGAGGTCTCAAGTCAGCCTCAGACAGTCTGGCCTTCCTGTCCAGCTTCAATCTCCACAACTGCCTTCCTTGAATGCCAGAAGCTCTAAGTTGATAAAGCATGAATAAAACCTGAGAGACAGTCTCTTCAGAGCATTGATTCTAAAGGATCACTAGGAACAGAACTGAACGGGGCTACCACCATCTATCAATCATGGGACATAACCTTTGGGAAGTCACTTAATGAATGTCAGTGCTTCTCAAGAGACCGTCTGGCCTTTTTCTTCCTCTTTCTCTGACTCCTAACCACTACACCTGGTCCTTCCTTTTACCACTCTCAGGTCCTGACTTTTCTTGGGTCCTTTCAGATTACTGGAAACAGAAGACTAACAATGTAAAAGTGAGCAGGCCCCAAATATCATTCTACTCAGCTCCACTGCTCAGCTGAGATCATGCAGCCGGGCAAGTCTAGGACTCCACGCTCATGGAGCAGGAGTCTGTCTCAGTGGCATGTGCTGTGGCCAGTCCTCCTAACCACTGTGCTTAACAGAGTCCATAACTGAAACAGTACTTCCTGTTTACATCCAAATCTGTAATTTACTGATGAATCTGAAGACAGGTTCAGAAATCTTAACACACACAATGAATGCAACACTTATCTGGGGGAAAAAAAAATCTGACATAATCAGGCAAAGGTATTTCCCAAATTAAGGAAGAGAATAAAAAATTCCTCAATTGTGCAAAACCCTAAAAAGATGCTTAAAGAGCCACTGGATAGGGAGGGACTGGGCTGGTTAGACAGTGCACCTGCCTTTGCCCGTGTGCAGTCCAGGTTTGAGCCCCCAAGTATCATGGATGGGGACCATTGCACTGGGGGGAAATAGTGTGTCCTCTTTTGTTCTGTTCTTTCTCTCCATATGTGCACAGGAGTTGCAGGCGGGGGGAGGGATGGGACAGGGTCTGGGAAAGTGTTCACCCAGTGGAGGGCACACTTCACCATGCTCAAGAATATGAGTTTGGGCCCCTGACTACCACATGGGAGCCCCATGCAAAAGGGAAGCTTTATGAATAGTGGAACAATGCTGAGGTGTCTCCATCTCTCACCCTCTATTTAGAAAAAACATAAAGACAACTGGAAATGGTAGAATCATGCAGGTGCAAAGCCCCAGTAAGAAGAAAAAAATTTTTTTTGTATAATTCCACAGGGGGACCTGTGGTTTAAAGATCCAAAACGAGAACTAAATGTACATTTTATTCCATTGCAGAACATGCCTGAACAGCTCACAGTGAGCCAGAAGGCATTATCTGGGTAGCCCACAGGAGTGTGACACCTATACAGATGCCAATGCCACGTTCCACTTTCCACAGGACCCCAAGGCCCCTCATAGGAGTGTGTCTGGCTCCCGGATGATGCCAAGGCACTTTACCAGAGCACATTGGTCTCTGTGTCTGTGGGTTTCCTCACCGCAAACAACCTGTGGAGTCTGTGCAGCCACCATCCAGGGCTGCCTCACCTAACTCTACTATTGCCCAGCATGTACCATCCCAAGAACATGGGGTGACACCCAGCAAAGAGCATGATGGTGCTGGTGCTGGCACTGTTCAGAGCACCCACGTTCACCTTCTGCTTGTGAGGACAGTGTCCCCTTGACATGCAGATCCAGGGAGTCCAGATCCATGTAGCCCGTGCTGTCTCCTGGCACCGCCTGCTCTGCGCTTCCTGAGGATGATGCGTACGCGTCAGAACCTGCATCAAAAGGCAACACTGTGAATGCTGCCCAACTGCAAGAGCCGGGCTCACAGCGACGCCAGCGCCTCCACTTGCTGCTACTGTCTCCTGTGCTAGGGACGCCTATGTTGGGAGGGACTGGACCAAGAAAAGCAGAAATACTGACCTATTTAGAAACATTTTTTTCTGCACTATGCCACTGGATAAAATCTGACCAAATCACTGAGGGAAGAGATAAAATCATGGTGAACTGATCTTCTGGACCACCTTTAAAGAAAAAAAAAACTTTGGGGCCTAGGAAGTGGAGCAGAGTGTAGTATGCTGGACTCCTGTGTGGGGGCCCAAGTTTGATCCCTGGCATCACATGGGCCAGAGTGGTGCTCTGGTTCTCACTGTTAATAAAAAGTCTAATGTTCCAGTTCTCAGCTGGAGACTCAGTGCTAAGAGGATGGTTCACACAGTTTCTTGGGAAGTCTACAGAGAGCTCAGAGCTCATGGGGATGGACCAGGAGGGTGTGCAAAGAGTGCCATGTAGGGCAGCACAATCCTGGCTTCTGTACCCTGGAGGCCAGCCTGGTCACATGTCCCAGGAGGGCTGTTGGGTATCCGCCATCATAAGAATATTTTCTGAAGGAGCCCAAGACAAATGTCTATCCACAGACAGCATCACCAATGGGTAAACACCCACTTCACTGCCAAGTTTTAAATTATAGTCATCACTACCATAGAGTGACTGGAAATAAGTGTACCATAAAAAGAGCATCATGGAACCCATGCTGTGAATTCTCGGCACTCTACAGCCAGATGTCAGACTGACAGGAAGAAGTCAACCATCTTTGAGAAGTCAGTCATCACAATCAAACTTGAAGAACATGAGTGGTCGCTGTAAACATTTTACAGAAAGAAAATTTAACAGTAAGCTCACATTTTACATATCATACCCAAGATGGCAAAGAAACCTCTGACCCAAAACAAGTTTTGGTCTTACTCTCAGAATGTCTTGTCTATTAGCAGGAACCACTGGGTTTTCTGAGCTCTGTGGAAGAGCCGTGGCAAGTGAGGGGATCCCCAGTGGCCCGCATGTGCTGACAGTGGTAATCAAAACTCATGAGCTCCAGGGCTGCTGCAGCCTTGAGGTCTCAGGGGGACAGCTTTGCCTCCCAGACAGCCTCTTAGCAAACCCACCTATACATCTGGTGGGGTCTAGAAGAACAGCTAAAATAACTGACAAAGGAAACAAAGGCTTGGCATTTTGTGGCACCATTGTGAAGACAAATAAGTGGAATAGACTAAAATGTTTACAAACAGAGCACACATTGTCAACAGAGGTCAGAAGGGCAAAATGGAGGAAGGAGAGTCAATTCAACCAGTGGCAAAGGAACAGCTGGACACGTCACACACATGGGGAGCTCAGTCCACATCACACAACGTGGATCACATCTCTGAATGACTTCAAGAACAGGACACAGGGCCAGATCTTTGTGACCTGAGTTAGTCAGGTTTCTTAGATCACAGCACACACATATTTTAAGATTCCTTAATTAGATGGCAACAAAAGTCTTAGTACTATGTTACACATTTGCAAAACATTTTCTCATGAAAAGAATTGCACCAAGAATATTAATGATTCTAATAATTCCATGAGGCAGCTTATTTTGATTTTTGAATTTTCTGATTTTGAAATAAGCAAAAGATATAAATATCCAAAAGCTAAGAGATGTACAATTTCCTTGTTCCTGAAGTGAATAAAGTGAAGGTACTATGCACTCCACTGGCAGCACCAACAGGGAGAATGACGGATGCTAAGACTGGTGACAAAGACATAAGGGATGGACTGTCATGTGCTATGTACATATGAAAGAGAAATTGGGAAAAAGCCTTGATAATTTCCTAAAATGTTTAACATGTACCATGTGACTCAGCCACTCCACTCCAAAATGCTTGTCCATGGCAAATGAGAGCATCATCAGTTCAAGTGTGAATAACAAGTTCAAAGTAGTTTTGTTTACAACAGCCCAAACTGGAGCGAGCACAGGAGCTCACCAACAACCACAGGCAGCATTACACGCAGGTGATTGACAGGCCTGAAGAAGCCAGAGAGACACCAACCAAACAAGCCCACTCACAGGAAAGTATATGTAGTATTACCAGTCTATAGAGACAGGATGTGGGGTAGAGGCTGCCAGGAGAGGAAAAGCTCAAGGAGTGGGGGTGAGGGCATGGGCTGGGAGCCAGAGGGGACAGAGGGTCTTAATATCTCCATTAATGTAACTTGCTGCAACAAGCTGCAGATGTAACCCTTGGCATTAAGTCTGCTCACTCTACTAGTTTTACAGGGCCATCATCCTCCCTGCATTCCCTCTGACCAATTAACTTCTAGAAGAGGGGATTCTAACCAATGGGCTAAGAGTCACCGTGTGGAGTGAGACAATGCCTCCCAAACGGCAATGCCCACAACACCTACATGGGCCAAATTTCTAGTCCCACATAGGGAAATGAGTTATGAGTCCACAAAAGGGTACTCTTTACAGATAACTGATTATCTCTTACAAAGCCATTAAAACTATTTCTCTTCTTTTTAAGTGTAGCCCTCTTTTAAATAAAGCCCTGGATGCTTACACTGAGCTAACTCTGCAGGTGAACAATGCTCGCCCTGGCACACCCATGTCCCTGCTCACCTGGACCACTGCTTGGCTTCTTTTTACTTTTCCGCCTCCTTTTCCTGGCTGGCTTGATCCAGGGGCTGTCGGGCTTCCCTCTCCGCTTGAGGAGTTTCTTCTTGATGCTACACTCAGAACTCTGAGGAACAAGGAACATGAACAGAAAGGGCAAAGTATGGGAGCTCCTGAAATCAACATTTCTTAAAGGCTTGTTTTTCTGCTAAATACAGTAACTGTTGTCTCCTGATTCTTCAACTAGAAGATTTACCTTACTTTTAGACATTTTCTGGGTTATTTTACTTAAGATAACCATAAACAGCCCCACCCTAATAAAAACTCTCAGATCAGTTATATTGTGGGGGATGGCACCATGAAAATTAAAACTGAATTTACAAATGTCTCTCTCTCTCTCTCTCTCACACACACACACACACACACACACACACACAACTGTAAGTGAGACATTTCTAAGGAGCTAAATAAATAAGCATAGTCAGAGAATCCACTTTCAATAATACACATCCGTTCATCTTGCTCAGGAGAAAAGGAACAACCTAATATACTCAATTAGCTTCAGAACCTACGGCCACGGAGAATAAGGAAAGAGGTTACAGTGAAGTCACAGTCCTCCAAGATGCTGCTTGGTGTCATTGCTGAGACCTAAAGATTAGGAAGGACATTTGGCTGCACAAAGCTCAGACTGTGCCCTGGCACAGAAGGCTGTTACTGCCACCTCAGGCTTGCCTGCTGCAGGCCCTGTGTAGTCTCCATGGCTTGACCACAGTCCTGTGATCCCAGCTATATCCAGGGTCCCCCACTTATCAAGGCCCCACAGGTCACATGCCACACTGCAATCTCTGCCCAACCCTGTGTGCACTGTGTGAATTACAACTTCAGCAAGACTTCTGCAAGTGCTGCCCCCAGCTCACGCCGCCTCATTCCACCACCCAATGGTACGAGTCTTCACCAAGCGTGGAAGTGCCTGCTGCCCTCACCTCACCCACATGTGACAGTGGACAACACTGGTGTCCCACGGCTCCACAGTAGGTTGAGGTTTCTCCCAGCAGTGCAGCATCACACTCACCTACAGTCACTTCCCAATGCGTGCTCTCCCCAATCCGAGCAGCCCCCACCCCTCATCACCTCAGACGCATGCCTCCCCACTCTAATATCACATGCCCCCCACTCCAACATCGGTCCTGTCACCCAGCCTTGGCTGCCTTCTGGACGCAACAGAAGTGAATTCACTCTAGCCCTCAGCTCTCTGCATGACATCAGCCTGAAGTCCTGCTGGTTCTTTTCTTTTCTCTTACATCAGAGATAATAGCAGGACCAAGACCACTGTCCACACTGCTAGCTCCTGCATAGCAGGCAGCCCCAGCATCTACCTGAGCCTAGCCGGCGCCCACCCAGACTCACTGCTCTCAGCTCTCTGCACATCACCCTTGGGCACTGTTCCAAAGAACTGGGCCCTGGCTTTAAGTACACTAGAAGATGACGGCACTGTGACTCCCGAGCAGCCTAATGTGTCTCTTGTAATTACTCTGCTACCAGAACGAAGTCAGAATGTAACACTGGGGTTACCAAATCAGACTCGTCTCCATCCTCCTCCTCCTCCCCGGTGCCGGCCGACTCCTGTTCCTCTTCAGACTCGCCGTCCATCTGGCCAGCCGTACCGCAAGCCAAAGAGAAAACAAAAACCAATCAGGGCAGGTGATTCGATCAGAAACATATTTACTAAATGTGCTGGAGGTGACCACCAGGCCAGACGTGACTGCTGAGCAGTGGCCAAGGCCAGCTCTGAGTCTCCTGCCCCACCCCACCCCCAGTGTTGGCACTGATGGGTAAGTGCCAATCCATATGGAGCTGGCGGTCCCCACGTGAGGAGTAACTCATCTTGATGGCACTTGATAAATTCATATGTGGCAGAATTCAATTAAAAAGCAACACGACACACAGAGACCACAAAAGAATAATATATAATGCAAACCCAGGCCCTGCAGCTGCTGTGTGGTGTGTCCAGGCTTGTGAGCGCATCTCTCTGTGCAGGTGGCAGGGCACAGACATTTGTGAGCGCCTCGCTCTTCAAAAGTACATGTCTGGAATTATTTCCATACTCCGTATCAGAACAGAGAAAGATGTTTTTCCTGCTGTTCTTTTTATTGGTTTTTGGCTTTCTTTTTTCCCCCTTCTTTCTTTTGAAGGAGGGGAAGTGGTATAGTAGTATTGAGGATTGAACCCAGGACCTTCAGTGCTCTACCACTGAACTACCTCTCTGGCCCCTTACTTGCTGTATCTTTTCTAGTGATACGCAAACATGGATACTGCAACATTCATAAATATGCCATTTTCTTTCCACAGTTGAGGGAAAGTACAGACAGAGAGACATAGACACAGACACACTCAGGGCCTGGTTCTCCGCAGGTATGCACATCGTAACACACCATTTCCTAATCTATAAGCAAGCTCTCAATACCACACTGGTAATCTAGACAAGTCAATATTCTCTGGAACAGAGCAACAGATGCCTGTTCCATCTATGCAGGAAGTTCCCTCTGGACAGAAGTGTGCCAGCTGTGTGGATGGGTCCTTCTATATGGAATGCTCCACCTGTGTGGGAGATGCCATGTGTGCAGCAGGCTCTATCTGTGTGGGATGTTCCACCTGTGAGAGATGCTCTAGGTATCACATGGAACTAGGTTCCTATACCCCAAGCATAAAGAGAACTCTCAACACATGCATTTTTCTATTTCTGCCACACCAGCATGGCCAAGTCCTTGGTCTTTATTTATACTGAATATTTTTTTCTTATTAATTCATAGACGATACATCCTTAGGGGGATAGTAATCCCTTCTTTGTTAAATATATTATAAATGCTTTCCGGGGGCCAGGCAGTAGGACAGCAGATTAAGCGCACATGGCGTGTAGACTGGCATAAAGATCCTGGTTTGAGCCCCCGGCTCCCCACCTGCAGGGGAGTCACTTTATAGGTGATGAAGCAGGTCTGCAGGTGTCTATCTTTCTCTAGTCGCCCCGCTCCCTGTCTTCCCCTCCTCTTTCGATTTCTCTCTGTCCTATCCAACAACAACAACAGCAGCAATAACAACAGTAACAATAACAAGGGCAACAAAAAAGGGAAAAAATGGTGTCCAGGAACTGTGGATTTGTAGTGCAGGCACTGAGCCCCAGCAGTAACCCTGGAGGCAAAAATAAGTAAATAAATAAATATTCCCCATATCAAGGTAAGTTTTGCTTGTTATTTCGCATAACAAAACTTAAGTTATAAATAGACAAGTCAAATCAGTCTATTAGTCCCTTCATAGCTGTTGAGTGTCTTGCATAAGAAGGCTCATTTTAGACTGGCAAAAGTGTATCTAATATATTCTTCCACAGTTTTAATATTTAGTGATAACACATTAACTCTTCTAGAACTTATTTTTATAAATAACAGTTTCACTGGGTAATTCATCCTTACAACATGTCCAGTACAGGAGTTTCTTAGTATGTCCAGAGTTTATGTTTGTTGTTACTATGATGCAAGAGTCTACCTGTTTCCCCAAAACAACGCACTCAACATTCACAGTAACATTCACAGTTTATGATGTCTTGAACACAAACAGATATAGCCAATCTTATACGAACTGCATACTTTTTCAGATTTCCCTAGTTTATTTATTTAAACTTATTTTTGAGGTAATCATGGTTTACAAGACTACAAATACTTTAGAAGAGTATAAATACTATAAAATCTCACACTTATTCAAAATGTCATCACCCTACCACCAAATCTCCCATCCCTCTACCCTGTTGACGCATCCATCCCTGTCGGCAGCCTTAGCTCTTCAGCCTGAGCCCAAATGGTTTTTTTCTTTGGCTGTCATGGGTTTCCATTGCTTTGTTTCTGCATTTACCCAATATGGACGAGGTCACTTTTTTTCTGGCAGGGTTAGCGTAGTGGTAATAAACTCCTTGTACTATTATTTGTCTGGAAAGTTCTTTGTAACTTTTAACAATTGATAATGTAGCTCGAGGTCCTTTCCATTTAAAACTCTGAATATATCACACCAGTCCTTTCTGATGTTTAGAGGTCCTGTTGAGAAATCAGCTGATGGTCTTATGGGGGTTCTTTTATAGCTGGTACTTTGTGTTTCTCTTAAAATCATCTTTATTTCTTACCTTTGCCTCAATATACTTCTTCCATGAGGATTTATTTGAAATTCTTAAGATACTATCTCCTTCTTCCATTTAGGAAAATTCTCAGCTGTTACTTCTTCAAATGAGAATTCTGTTTCTTTCTTTCTTGCTTCTTCTGGCAACTCTACAGAATGGTGTTCCTCTTGATGTCCTGTAATTCCGTTTCATTACCTACATTTAATTTTTTTGTTTGGATAGCTTCCTCTGCCATATCCTCTAATCTGTCACTTTAAACTCTTGTACTTGTGTTTCTGCTAAATGCTCCTCTCCTGTATTTAAAAGATCCAGCTACAGTATATATGTGTGTGTGTGTGTGTGTGTGTGTGTGTATTACCAGAGCACTGATCAGCTCTGGCTTATGGTGATGTGGGGGATTGAACCTGGGACATCAGAGCCTTAGGCATGAGAGTCTCTTTGCATAACCATTATGCTATCAATCCTGGTCCCCAGGTTTTTTTTTTTTTTTTTTTGGACTTCTGTTACAAATGTTTGCATCCATTCTTTGCCTTTGTTGAAGAAGTTTCCTTCCAATGAACTCCTTCCTCACTTGGGAATACATCCTATTTAGGAAAGTCTGACTCGCCCTTTTGAAATTGAGGTGTTTCCCCAGCTGCTACCTTGGTTATCCTCTGCCTTATTCATTATGTTTGATGTTTTTTTGTTTGTTGCCTTCAGGATTATCACTGGGGCTCAGTGCCTGCACTACGAATCCACTGTTCCTGGAGGCCATTTTTGTTGCCCTTGTTGTTGTTATTGCTGTTGTTGGATAGGACAGAGAGAAACCAAGAGGGGAAGACAGAGAGGGAGAGAGAAAGATAGACACCAGCAGACCTGCTTTGCCACTTGTGAAGTGACCTCCCTACAGGTGGAGAGCCAGGGGCTTGCACCAGGATCCTTACACTGGTCCTTGAGCTATGTGCCATGTGTGCTTAACCAACTGCGCTACCGCTCGACCCCCTATATTTGATATTCTGTGAGGACCTGGGGGCAGGGTAGCAACCGGAAGTTTAAGGCTGCCGGTGCTCAGTAGTCCTTAGGTTATTGTGCACTCAAGTCTGGGACCTCAGTCTAGGTAGTGAGTTTACAACGAATGGAGTGTTTATTTGCTGCCCCCACAACTACCCCATACAATTGTCTTGTTTCATGCTATTGCAAAGGATTTCAGAACAGCCTGTCATACTAACAGTCTTGTGCATTACAGATATCTTCTGATAGCAGTTTATTGTTTGGTCTTTTGTCATGCAGAAGGTATCTCTGGTCCCCATTCTATGTGGGCCTTTTCCATGTATAGTTGTGGATTTGCTATTGTGGGGGAGAAAACACAGATTCTCTCTAATGGGTCATCTTGGGCCTTCATCATGAGAAACAGCAGGCTCGACGACCCTCTGCTCCACTCACTCAGTGTCCACTAGTGCACAGTCACTTGCCTATGGTGAAAGGTTTCTATGTCAACAGCTATTCTCCACAAAGTCCCATCAAGATTCTGAAAACTGTTCTAAACTCACAGTAATCACAGAAAGAACAAAATAATGGATCTGCTTATTCATCAGATAGTCTTTTCATAAACTTAAACCTTTAAGAGAAACCTTTGAGCAAAGTTTTTTTCTATTTTTCCCTTGTAAGTAACTGGCACTCCTTGTTGAACTGATTCTTTCTTTGTTTTTTTGTGGAAATATGTTGCAGATATATAGGAATTATACCTAATTAAAAAATTTGATATCATGATTGTGCTTTTTAAAAACAGATAACAACTCAGAGATATGCTAAGTGGTAGAATGTGTACTTTGTTTGAGTCCCAGAACTAAGAGACAAGGGCTAGGAAGCTTATACAATCAGACTTTCATGCTTGAGGCCACCTCAGTCACAGACTCAATGCCTGGCACCACCATCCATTAGAGCTGAGCAGTGCCTATATAGTCTCTGAAGGAAAAGGAAAAAAAAAAACTTAAATATATAACTGGCTAAAATATAAGAATCTGCAATAAAATACAAGCTTGAAGACCCACATACAAGTCATGAAGTCACAATTTCTCAGCTGTTTTCTATAAGTTTGCATGTCTTAAGATTTTCTACTTAGAATGCTAAAAAAAAGAATGCTAAAACCATTCCTATGCATTTTACATGTATTTTTATATCACCAATGATTACCAATGATGCTGATGCTACTGCTGTCAGCATATATTTTTTGTGGGCGAGGGGGTAGACTAAGGCCTTCATACATGCATGTAAGATTTCACCAATCTGGGCCACTCTGTTCATACAGAGGGACAGAGAAAAAGGCACCACACACAGCATTGGTGCTTCCTACAGGGCCATACCATCCCCCTTATGTTGCTGGAGCTGTGTGCATGACACGGCAATGCTTTACCTGGGGAGTTATTTTGGCTACCACAGCTATACAAGAAAACTGTCTTATATTAGATGACATGCAAGTGAACCTTGCTATCTATAACTTTTCAGCTGATTTTCTTGACATTTTTAGATAGATGAGTATATACTCAGCAAATTCTTCCCCTTTGTCTTTAAAAATATTAATGTTTCGTGGTCCGGGAGGTGGTGCAGTGGATAAAGCATCAAACTCTGAAGCATGAGGTCCTGAGTTCAATCCACGTGCAGAACATGTACCAGTGTGATGTCTGGCTCTTTCTCTCCTCCTATATTTCTCATAAATAAATAAATTAAATCTTTAGAAAAAAAACTTTAAAAAACATTAATGTTTCTTTCTGGTTCTCATCTTACAGCATCATAGTAAGAATGATCAACATTAGGGGTTAAAAAACATTTCTGCCTATTTTCATTATTAATACTACAAGTGCATTTGACTGTAATCAATAGATATATAACATTTTAAATAGGATTTTGATACTTTGGTCAGCTTTATTTAACATGTTATCTCTACATCTCATTTGAGTGTTTTTTATTTTTTTATATCTATTTTATTTATTTTCTCTTTTGTTGCCCTTGTTTTTTTTATTGTTGTTGTAGTTATTACTGTTGTTGTTACTGATGTCATTGTTAGATAGGACAGAGAGAAATGGAGAGAGATTGGAAAGACAGAGATGAGGAGAGAAAGATAAGACACCTGCAGACCTGCTTCACCACCTGTGAAGTGACTCTCCTGCAGGTGGGGAGTTGGGGGCTCGAAAAAGGATCCTTACTCGGTCCTTGCATTTCACGTCACGTGCACTTAACCTGTGTTTTTTTATTTTAAAAAGGCTGAACAGGCCAGGAGATTGTTTACCCTGGAAGATGCATGCCTTGCCATGCACAAAAAAGACAGGTTCTCATAGCCCAAACAAACAAAACACCACTTGGAGCAGTGGATTTGTTGTGAAGATACTGAACCCCAGCAGAAACCTTGGTGGCAATTAAAAAATAGACATATAAGTTCAAAGATACAAGAACAAACCAGACATGATAACTCTGTAATGGCTGGGTGGTGTCCCACGGGCGTCATACCTTTGGTCCTTACTCACTGCTAAAGGAACATCACCAGCAACCAAACCAATCAAAGCAACTTAAAGCTGAACTTTCCAGAATACCCTTAATGCATACAAGTACTCTCTAAATCTTGTCATTTCATCTACTAATCTAGTAAGTCTTATAAACTAACAGGCTTCCTGTAATGAATTAGTTTAGTCTCTTCCTGAGATAAGCCTTATATTCCTTATGATCATTATTATTTTAATAATAGCTGTGTTTGACTAATACTGTATTCAGAACTTTTTGTTAATTTAGGATTCTAACAGAGTTTAACCACAGAATGAGTAAGTGTACTTTCTCTATCCTGAAACAATCTACATAGTAAATACATAACTATGCCTTATTGGTGATCTACTAAGACTTGTCTCTGCCAGCATATCTATATATATTGCTGTCTACTAATCACATTTCCTTTTTGATTCTGTTTTTTTATATGTATTGTGATTCCTACTGACTTGGTATCTATTAAAAAGTTTCCTTTATAACAATACTTAGAGCTATTTCACATGTAGCTTCTCTCTGTTAAGATAAGAACCTCGATCAAAACTGAGAATCCAGAAATAGACTTAATTCCATATGCCATATGGTATGTGATAAAGGTGGTATTTTAAATGAGGAAAAGACAGAAATGTCAGTCAATACACAATGTTGACACATACAGCAACCATTCGGAGGAACCCCACACTTTGTCTAAAAAGCTTTTCTGTAATAGAATTTACATACCATTGCATTTCCCCACACTGAGTGTACCTACCTCACATTATACCACAAAATAAACCACATATGAATCAAAGATTTATAGGCAAGGCATAGAGCCAATAAAATATAGCTTTCATCAATTTGTCCAAGAACCATTAGCAAGCAAGGTCTGTTTACAGACGGTGGTAATCATAAAGAAAGGCTAGTATGAGTAGGTTCTGACCTCAGACAAGGGTGAGAGAAAAACCACCAAGGGGAACTGCCACTGTGGTCAATAATTCATTTCATACCCACACAAAGTCTGAGCCAGCAGTTCTGTGGGTGAGTGCATACACTTTAATGTGATGTCACAGCATGAACCTAGAGCTTTGACAATGTATAATATTGATGAACAGCCTCCACAGTCCAAATATATTTGGTGAGAGGAAGAGGAGAAAGGGAGAGAAAGGAACACCAAAGTACCACTCCACCATCCATGATGCTCCCAAGTGGTGCCTGAGATTGAATCATTGGCCCCCCCATGATTCTACCCCGCAGTGGGTAGAGTGCACAGTAAGGTTTGCACTCTACCCACTGGTCCCTGAAACAGCAGCTTTAAAAGGTACACAACACACCAGAAAAATTAACAAAGGGCATTTCAAGCAGTTTATACAACAAATACTGATAGCAGTAAATACGGAAGCTGCAAAGCCTTACTCAGAAGCATAATCACTGAATAATGTGGTTTGCCAGAAAAGGCCATCCCCGATGAAAGCAGGAGGCAGAAATTCAATGCTGATCTGGTGGTACCAAAATGTCACATTTTATATGCAGATAACACTTACTACCCAAAAGTATACTCAACAAAAGGGTGACATTAAATGCCACTGTTACGTATCGTCAGGAATGACTCCACTTACAAAGCAGCGACAAATGCCGCTGTTAAGCCAGGCAGAAGAGCAGTGTGTTCGTGCTGACACGCAAAGTTCAGTGACGAAGCTCCCAGGCCTCCCTCCCAGATTCAGGAGGTGCAAGAAGCAGCAGAAAGGCTGCCAGCCGGCACGAGGCAGTGAGGGAAGTACAGGTCTGTTATAATTACCACTTAAATATCACCCAAGAAATGAGGAAACTGCTTCCTTCCTCATCCTCTATAAGAAAAGGGAAACACTAGAAAATGGTATTTTAAAATAATATTAAAATTCCCTTTACATCTCCAATAAGCATTTTACCCCAAATCAGTTTTAAATAATTATCTTGAGAGCTGGGGACAACTTTTTAAAATATTGCCCCTAAACCTACTAGGAAAGTAGAACTGGCATTAATAATAAGTTAACAGTAAATCTGAAATTACGAGAAAATACCCTCAAACTCTGAAAGTTGAAAAAAATATTTTATACATGCCAGAATCTATAACTAGAGATTAACCTGTGAAAAATATCAACAAAATTATATATTCTGAACAAGCCGCTATTTTCATGAATTCACATGCCATTAGTTTCAGATAATTTTTGAAGTAAACAGTCTCAAATAAAGATGGTTCTAAGTTTTTGGGGAATCTGACATACTAGATCAGTAAACTCTTCATTGTCTATTTTCCTCAATGCAGCACTTTTCTTTCTGTCAGAACTAAGAGATGGGTTGGGAGACCATGTAATTGTTATGCACAGACACCTGCATGCCTGAGGTACCAAAGGTCCCAGGGTCAATCCCTAGAACCATCATAAATCAGAGCTGGCCAGTGCTCTGGTGTAGACAGACAGACAGACAGACTTTACCTTCTACTCAAAACTGCACTTCTTCCCAAACCCTTTCTAGTGCTATGGAGACCTGGCATCAGTGTGGGGTCGAGAGGTCACACTACAGCTGCACCTCTCAGAGCACATCCTCAGGTGGACACAGGGTTGATGTGCTCTGAGAGGTGTGAGGACACACCCACAAACTTGAGACATGCCTGGCACTAACAGAACTGTGTGGAGCCCCTCCACAGGCCTGGTAAGCAGCCTTGAAGGCTCACTCTAACCAGATGGACAGCAGTATCCACACCAACATCCCACCTGCAGGAGGGAATGTGGGAGGACTAACTGGCTTAGTTAATCACTGACAGGAAGTTTTCTGAGTATTATTATTACTGTCATTTGACAGCTTAACAAAGAAAGTTCAAGGTATTCACTTCAATGAATGTTGTAGAGGAAGACAAAAACTTACATGAAAAACTTACATTTTTACTAACCTAAAATTTCAAGAAAAATAAAATATAAAACTGAGGATCAGGCATAAATAGGATGTGGAAAGGTATCTCACTGGGCAGAGCACATGCCTTACCATGAGTTAGGCCCTGGGTTTGACCCCCAGAACTCCATGGAAGAACCATGACAATATGCTGGGGGATGGAAGACTCAAGAATAATGATGTTGTGATGTCTCTCTTGTCTCTGTCTCTCAGAAAGGGCCAGCAAAATAGCTAATTTGATAATGCATTGCTTAGCCAAGTGTCAGACCTAGGTTTGAGCCCAACTTCCACCATATTGAATGAAGCTCAGTGCTGTGGTCTCTTTCACTCTCTCCTGCTCTCTACCTGTTTCTATCTATGAAAAAGAAAAAAAAAAAAACACGTATCAGATAAGTAAACAAATAAATAGAAAATTGGGCAAGGAAGAGAGCTCAGTTGTATCACACATGTGTTAGGACCTGAGCTTATTCCCTTATTAAGATAAAAGTAGTGGTAGGCAGGGAGCTAAGATCACCACAGGAGAGGTAGAAAGGGATCTTCGGGGTTGAGGGAGTCCAAAAAGCCTTGGTGGAGGAATACTAGTACTCTTGACTGCAACACACCTCGTGGACAGATGTAAAATTACACCCCTAAACATAGCCTTGTAAATCAACATTACCTCAATTTCTAAAAAGTAAGAGAATCATCTAGCCTGCTTGTTCTCAGACCAACATTCACTTTGCCATTCTTTATACTCAAATAAGCGCAGAAGGCCTACCTTCTGGGCACGTTCAGTTTCAGACATACTCTCTTTGGATGTCCTACTGTCCTCTGTGGGGAATGCTGCCACTGCCTGCTTGGCTCCATGGTCCTCGTCCTCATCCAGCTCCTCTGAGTCATCTTCATCCGAGTCCATCTCCAGGCTTTCGCCATTCACATGAAGGGTGCTGTCACTCAGGTCCTTCTCACCCTGGAACATGGCAGAACCCCAGAATCAGGAACAAACTATCAACATTCACTGCAGAACCTTAGAATGATGGAGAAGGGCCAGGGCTTGGCCTACGGGGTCAGACACAGCACCCTCTATAGAGGAGTCCAGATGTTAAGAGTGAGATGAGAGGGACAGGACCAAAGACCCACCTGGAAAGGAGTCTACAGCAGAGGGACTACAGCTGCTCTAAAAGGGACAGAGGTCATCCAAAGGACCAGTAACCTCACACGGTGCTCTTCCGGCCAAAGAGGTTCTGCACAGACATATTTCCAAACACACGCAGGAGTAGCACAGGCATGCCCCTTACCTTGGGCCCCACAGTGGAATGAGTTATACTCTTAAACATCTCAATCACCGTCCTCTGCTTTAATACTTTGGTCTTTTTCTTAGGAACCAGGCTATAGGTTCCCATTCTTCGTTTTTTCTTCCGAGACACTGCAGCTGCTAAAACAAAAGGCAAGCAAGCTAAAAAAAAAAAAAAGTCAAAAGGGGACAAGAAAGGAAAAGAAATACCATTCAAATGTTTTTTAAAGGTAGGTGACAGTTTATAAAATCATCAACAACTATAAAATGACATGCATTCCTTGTTTTTAACTACACAGGTGAAGCTGAAAGCACTCCACTGATTATTTCATTCACAAGAAAATACCAAGTGATAAATATGAACTCTAACCCAAGAACATAGGGAATGACATCAGAATGGTCCACAAATGTTCAGGAGCAAGAAAGCTCACCTCTGTGAGCTGTGAGAAGGGGGAAGACTAGGGTGCTGGATGGGCTCAGTCCTTCTGGGGTTACTCACAACAGTAGCTGTTGTAATAATAAACAGTATCTCCCATAACTTAAAATGCTTCTGCAGATAAAAATGACTGCATAGACGGACCACAGTCACCGAAGTCTACATCAGAAAGTAATCCAAGTCAAAAAGCACAGAGGAGAAGACAGAGGAGTACTACAGGATCTTAGAGTGGGATCAGCAAGGACAGGAAGAGCAGTGGGCCTTCTGGCTGGCTGATTCTTTCTGCCTGCCTGCCTATTTATCTATCTGCTTATCTGCCATAGAGACAGAGAGGCAAAGACCACAGGACTGAAGTTAGTTCACACATACAGCAAAGCAACACACTATCCAAGTAAGCTGTTTCACCAGCTGGTTGCCTGGCTGTATAGAATGAGTGTGCCTCTACAACATCTCACTGGGAAAAAAAGTATCAGGAGATACATATTTTTTAAGCAGAACACTGCTCAGCTCTGTTTTATGGTGGTGCGGGGGATTGAACCTAGGACTTTGGAGCCTCAGGCATGAGAGACTCTTTACATAACCATTATGCTATCTCCAATCTAGTATCAGGATTTTTCAAAACTTCTGAAATCAGGTGGGTAGCTTAGGGGTAGTGTACATGTCCTATATGTGCGGGGCCCTGGGCTTGCTCTTATGCTCAGTATCAAAGTAGAAAGAAAAAGCCAAGTGGAGCAGGAGCCTAGAAGCATGAAGTACTGAATTCAGTCCCTGGCATCACATGTAGCAGAATGATGTTCTAGTTCTCTAATAAAGAAATCTTTTAATGTCTAAGCAACATTAGAATAAAATTAAGCTTATTGTAAAATATATTTAATAACAACACACAGAATATCAAATGGTATAATTCTTTGGTTTCTCTCTCATAAAAATGAAATAAAAATTGGTCAGGAGAGGTGCTCAATAGGAGAATATATGCCTCAGATGTGTACAGTACTAAAAGTTTGAGCCCTAATACATTTAAAAAAAAAGTAACAATTCTTTTTTTAAATTTTGAAAACAATTGCTTTAACATAGAGTAACCCTATTAAATGAGTGAAGATATATTTAGTGCTAGGGAAATAGTGTAGTGGTAGCACATAGGAGAGGCCACAAGTTCAATTCCCAGCACCAGATTAATGCCAGAACTGGGCAGTGCTCTGGTCAATCTGTCTCTCCAGCAAATAAGTCTTCTTTAGTAAGTTCTATTTCTACAAAAATGTAGAACAAGAGTGTTGGAAGACTGCAGAGAGTAGGTGGTAAAACCAGGGCACATAGCCTGAGGAGCAGAGCAGACAGGACCACACTTCCTGGAGGTCTGTATGAGACCCACTCTGAAAGGCACATCTCGGCAGAGAGGCTAGGTGGGACCTGTGCTCTCCTGTAGGGGACATTTGTGGGCTGATGTCCTGGCTTCTGCGTCTTCCCCAGGAGGTGGCACAAGGAAGGGTATCACTATAACTATAGAACAACAGTTAAAAAGCTATAGCTTAAGGTCATTTACACAGCTCCTAAACTAATCTGCTACTGGAGAACAAACAGCAGAAAAAAGGAGTTAGGAAGCAATAAACTTATGAGAAACTGCCTAACACACTAACCATTCAAAAACAGATGGTGTTAAAATTGGGGAAAAGTCTCAAAACACAGAAATACTGACTTTAGGCATTATTTGCCAATGGTCATTATTGTGTAATTTTATAAAATACTAGGTTTAACTATTTGAAATTACTTAGTCATCACAGCAAAAAAACTCGTGGTAGGGCAGACTTATCTTGTTTTCTGACTACCATGGGGGTGGGGGTGGGGGTTCACTGGAGAAAAGGCTGTGGGAGGACAAGAAGCTGTAGGCTGTGTTGGTCAAACCTGAGTGAACTACAGAAGGACAGTGATAAGCTACACCAGAGGCTCCAATAAGCATTTCTGAGTTGATCCTGCACATAAACACAGAGTGGGAGGAGAAGAGGGACTGTCTTTCAGGAAACACTGGGCAAACAAAGGGAGAGGGCTAGAAAGTAGCCCTGAAGTCACCATGTGGGTGAGGTGCTATGAAAAGCTAGGCATGAGGGGCTGGACAGTGGTACACATGGTTAAGTGCACATAGTACTAAGTGCAAGAACCCGCACAAGGGTTCCCCTGCAGGGGGAATGCTTCACAAGTGGCAAAGCAGATCTGCAGGTGTCTATCTTTCCTTCTCCTTTCTCAATTTCTCTCTGTCCTATCCAATAAAATGGAAAAATGGCTGCCAGGGGCAGTGGATTTGTAGTGCTGGCACCAAGCCCCAGCAATAACCCTGGAGGAGGAAAACAAAGAGGAAGAAAGGAGAGGGGAAGGGAGAGGGAAGGGAGGGAATATGCTCTTCTCTCAGGAAACACTCATCACAACAGCAGCTATACAGCCCAGGAACCTGCAGAGATGGCCTGGCTTTGGAGGGTCACACAGTCACGACTCCTGAGGACACTCCCCAATCTGAGCCTGACCCCGGGAAACAGACAATCCAATGCTCTAGATCACGAGTGGCACACTAATTGTTTGAGGACCCTGGTGTGTAACCTGGCTCCTTGTTCCCTATAGGACATCCACAGCACAAATGCATATGTTATATATATAATAAGTAATAAGAGTAAGGCAGGAAGACAAGTGAGCAATCACAGATTTCCTGGTTCTGGTAACCATACTGTAGTCACGCTACAGGAAGACCCTTTGCAAGAAGCATGGATGCTCTAGTATCTTCCCATATCCCACTGCCCCCTTACAAAATACCCTATAAGGAATCAAATACTCATCCACTCCCCCAAATGACCAGCAACAGAAGTGAGCTGAGGGGAGTGAGGAGATCTGCCCACAGGAAGGCAGCTGGAAAAAACTAGAAGCAACAACTCTTCTCTGGGACTTTACCCTTGGAGTCTCCATAAACCACAGTATCTCTAACTGAAAATTCTCACATCCAGAATCTTCTAACCAACTGAGCAAAGTAGTAAGATATTAGTACAATCTTCATGGTGAAAGCAGAGAGCACATCAAGCACCAGACATGTTCCTATGCAGGTCCACTGAGTCATCAAGAGCTCACATCACTGACAGGCCCACAGAGCTCTCTCACACACCCCAGAGCAAAGTGGTGATAGGTCTCCTTTACCTGTCTGTGACTTTGTGGTGGCCATGTAGCACTGGTTCTGAGGTAGCGACTGGTGAAGGGATGGGAAGGGGGATAAAAGCTGCTGTCGTCCAAAATCAGAAATGCTTGTGTTCATGTCCTCTTTTGGCTCCTCGTGCTCTCGAGCTTCTCTGGAATCTTTACTGGCTGCATGCTTCAAAATAAAGAAAATTAATGACTATAATTATGCACAGCAGATGGTCATTGAAATGACATGCCCCTAAAGCACAGCCCCTTTCCTCATAAACTCCCCTCCATTGAGTTACTATGAGAGAAAGAGGACAAAGTCTGAAAGCCTACTGCCATCAAAGAAAGCTCCTAGCAAAGCCTGGCCACTCCTCATTTCAGCATCTGAAAGTTAAGCATGGTACTTACATTTAACTTTTTTGTGCCACTGCTTGAACCTCACTACTCTAGGCTGACTTTTTCAGATAGAGGAGGGAGAGAGAAGGTGGGAAGGGGGTATCACAGTAGCTACTATGGAGGCCAGTACAGTTGGGGTCTGGCTGGAACCTGGGTTTGAGTGTATTAACACAGCAAGGACACTACCAAGGTGATCCATATTGTTGATCTTGTGTTTACATTTTTATTTATTTGTTTTCCTGAGAGTGCTTTCTTTTTATTTATTTATTTTCTCTTTTATTGCCCTTTTCTACTGTTGTTGTTACTGATGTCGTCATCATTAAGACAGGACAGAGAAAAATGGAGAGAGGAGGGGAAGACAGAGGAAAAAAGATAGACACCTGCAGACCTGCTTCACCGCGTGTGAAGCGACTCCCCTGCAGGTGGGGAGCTGGGGGCTTGAATGGGGTTACTTGAACTGGTCCTTGCACTTTGCACCACGTGCACTTAACCTGCTGCGCTACTGCCCGACTCTTGTGTTTACATTTTTTAAAGAGAGAAAAGAAGAGGAAGAGTGACAAGGTGAGGGAGGAAAGAGAGAATGAGGAATCAGCAGAAGAGGAAGGAAGGGAAAAAAGATGAAAGAAGAGGGGGAAATGAAAGCAGCAGCAACAACGTGCATGCAAAACCTGAAATATTTTTTATACAGCTCTTTGTAGAAAGTTAGTCAAAGCCTGTCTCAGCAAAGAGAATATTACTGTGTTATGAAATACCTCAAGTGGGCCATATCAAAAACTCTCAAAAGTGTCAGGGTCTTAAATGAGGTCCTTTAAGCTCTATTCTAGTTTATCAGCTATATTGTGTAACACCCCCAAATGGCATATATGTCACAACACATTTTTAAAATTGTTTTTCGCTCACAGACCTGCTGTTGTAAGTCAGTTTGTAGGGTCTTGCTTCTGTGGGGTCCCTAAAGCAGTCAGACCCTAGAAGCAGAGAGTGGGTAGAAGTAGGTACTGGGGTAAAGTGGGTACAGCATGTCAGTTTGGGAAGACGAAGGTGTCTGAGATGCATAGTGGGGCTGGCTGCATAAGGACTCACCATGCTCCTTCCAGGCTCAGCATCTCTCCTGTCTGGGGCTCTGCACCTGACTTCACCTGGCTGCCCTTATTTTGCCTCTGATAGCAACTGTTTGACCCATTACACATGGCTGAGAACATGCTCTTTCACTACCCTTCCTGCTAGCCTATTCTCGGTACAGAATACTAAGACCTATCCTTGACACAAGGAGCCCCATACTAGCCTACAAGACCAGCTACTGGCAGACTAGGACCAGGAAGTGCCCCACCTAAACCATTCCAGAAGACTACACATCAGGCAGTCACTGGGTCCCTGGGGTCACACAGCACACCCACAATTCCTTCACAATGACTGCAGGCAGACAACAGAAGACATACACAGAGCTCACAGTCACACAATAGGAAATCACAGGGAGGAGCTCCAGTGGTGCAATCGGTACTTATACGGAAATCAAAGGGACAAATGGGCACACTCCTGGGAGGAAGAAGTCCAAAGAGGAAGTCCAAACAAAATTTCCACTGGGGAAACAGATTAGTAACACAGACAGTAAAAGAATTATAACATCTTTTGAAAAAATAAAATTAACATATAGCTAAGAACAGTTTTTTTTCCCCCTTGGAAGAACTAATCAAAGATATGGGACATGAAAATAGTAATTGCCAAAAAAAAAATATCATTCTAAGAAGTAAACAGGAAAAATCATAAAAGGCTAAAGAACAGATCAGGAAGCAGAAAGGTATGGTGCTATCCATGGAGATGGAAGTTCCCTGGTCCATCTCTAGAGCTCCACAGAAAGAAAAGCTGTACAAAGCATTGTTTAGAGCTGGAGACAGAGGCCTACTCACGACAATCAGATTGGTTTTGTAATGATCACTATCAATGCCAAGAGTAAGAAATCCCAGGGGAATGTAATATAAACTCAGAAATCACTCCTAGCTAAATCAATAGAAAACTGGGAGACATTTTGAGTAAGTGCATTCTATGGGGCAAGAAAGAAGAGAAAAAAGCCAATTGGGTAGCAAAAGATGCATCTTGAGGTGCTCAGAATGTGTCAGTCCTCAGTGTAAGCCCTGAGGCAGGACAGTCTGTAACACAGGCCTTTGTTACTTCATTTCTATGTACTTCAACTTGACCAACTTTCCCCACAAGACAAGTGAAGACAGCCACTGAGCTTTTGCTAGCTGGAATGAATGTTCCTAGAGGCCCACAGCAGTGAAGTGATCTCTGAAAACATCAGACGCATCCTGACTTAGTGGCCACTGGGAAACTGGAAGGGGACCTGGCCCCAGAAAGAGGACTGAGAGACTCATCTACAGTGTGGTTTGTATGTGAACCACCAGAAGCATCTCTGGAGCCTTCCTAGCTGCAAACCGCTTGTCAGATGACCAATGCCATTTAATGGCCTTCCCCCTTATGGCAACAAAAATCCACTTGCCACTGTGACAACAAAAGAACACAAAGCAAAGGGAAGACAGACACTGAAGCAGCCCCAGGCATCATTACCAGACCCAGGATGGACTTAGGCATGGTCTTCCGTGCCCTGTGAACCTTGACATCAGCACCAGGAACCGCGGGCTTCTTTTCTTCTGTGTCTTTGCTGCCTTCCCCAAGCTTGGCTGGTGCTGTAGTTGGCATCTGGGGACACATACTGGGAGTCCTCCCCTTGCCAGCTCCTCCGGGAAGGGTCTTTGCAGCATGACCAGGAAGTGAAGAAGCCAAAGTGCTGGTAATCCGTAAGGGCGGCTCCTGCAGGGTGGGCTTACTCAGGAAGAACCCATTGCTCCCAATGACGGAAGTCTGTGTGAAGTCATCCGCTCTCACGTGGTTTTGCTTCCCCACTTCTATGTCTCTTTCTGAAATCCCATTTTCCGATATTCGGGCTAGCTTCTTAGAGCCTTCCTGTGGGCTGACTTTTGTACTTTCCTGAGTATGTTTCACTGCATTTAGATGACTGCTTGCATCGCTCTGCTCACAGGATCCGTTGGCTTCACCATCTGTAGTTGAAGGGGTCTCTCCTCCCTGCTTCTCTGCTGAGCCTTCATCAGCAGCCATAGAGACCTCTGTGAACAGAGAACAGAGAATCAGTGTTGCAGACACCATCCTGCCCAAACATGCCAGCCAAGAGCCATGACTTCAATGAGTGGCTCAGGGACTATCCCACATGCAAACAACCACTTAAGTCCAAACAGATTTGATATACAATTATGCTGTGGACAGTTAACTGAAAGGCAGTTAGGTCTGGGCAAGATCTGGTCCTAAGGAGTGTCAGTGCTGAACTCGCATGCCAGCTGCCTATTCATGTGTGTGTGTTTGTGGGGGTGGAGGAAAAGGGGACAGACACACAGACAGACCACAGTACTGCCTCAGAGACACAATCTAAGACCAGAGGCACAAAACAAAACTCCTTACTTGTTGAATAAATTATTCAAAAATCACATTTCAAAATGCATGATATATTTTAATACAACCGCCAGTAAAATAAAATTAAACATGATTTAGAGCTAGAGAATAGGCTTCAGGTCTACAGCCATACCACCCTAGATGGCTGTAGACGTCCTATCTCATCTGATCTCGGAAGCTAAGCAGGGTCAGTCCTAGTTAGTACTTGGATGGGAGAACAGGCTTCAGGAGTAATTTCAGAAGGATAAACTCAGAGAAAATGGGGGACAAAATAAAAAAAGACAACACATTTTTGGAACCCTAGTCTATAAGACGATTCTCTCAAAAAGCCCATTAGGTTTGCAGGATAATTCACCTGGGAAGGTTTCTACTTTGACAAACAGGTGGCCCAGGTTTGAGCACCTGGCCCCCATGGCACTGGGGGAGGTGTGGGTGCTGTGGTCTCACCCTCCTTTCTCTCTACATGAAAAAGTGGACTCAGAATGGTGAAGCCACAGTGACAACAAAAACATATAAAAGTGAAAATGGAAACAATGAACAATTAAATTGTAAGAATGCAACAGAAATACTGAGTTCAAAAATCAAGATACAAAAACCAGAGCATTTTTCTGTACTGGTATTACTTAGAAAATATAAGAGAGGGGGCCAGGTCCAGGTGGTGGCACACCTAGTTGAGTGTACATGTTACAACGCACAAGGAGCCAGGTTCGAGCCCCCAGTCCCCACCTGCAGGGGGAAAGCTCTTACAGGTGTCTCTCTGTCTCTCCCTCTTTATCACCCCCTTCTCTCTTGATTTCTGGCTGTCTCTATCCAATAAATAAAATAAAGATAATAAAGATGAGTAAAATCTTTTTTTAAAAAAGAAAATTTAAGAGGAAAAAAAATAAGATACCATTCACAAAAGGCATGAAAACTATAAATGGGGGCTGGGAGGTAGCACAGAGGCTTAAGTGCACATGGCGCAAAGCACAAGGACGGGCATAAGGATCCGGGTTCCAGCCCTTGGCTCTACACTTGTAGCGCACGGGGGGTGGGGGTGGGGTGGTTCGTTGCTTCTCAAGTTGTGAAGCAGGTCTGCAGTTATCTATCCCCCCCCCTTTTTTTTAATATTTCATTTATTTATCCATGAGAAAGATAGAAGAGGACAGAGAGAAAGAACCAGACCAGACATCACTCTGGTACACGTGCTGCTGAGGATTGAACTCAGGACCTCATGCTTGAGAATTCAGTGCTTTATCCACTGCGCCACCTCCCAGACCATTCTCTCCGCCATCTTCCCCTTTCAATCCTATCCAACAACAATGACAGCAATAACAACAGCAATAATAGTAGCAACAACAATGATAAACAACAAGGGCAGCAAAAGGGGAAAAAATGGCCTCCACGAGCAGTGGATTCATAGTGCATAATGTTTATTAAGTTCTGGTTGCTTTAGTTATTACTCTTATTTTTTCGTACATAACTGTGGAAAAGGGGGAAGGTTAGCCTACGGAATTTAGAAGTTTTATGACCTGTCAAGACAAGATACACCATTGGGAGGTGTGGTGGGGGGACTTTCTCAAGACCTATTATCTGGGGCTTCTCTTCTTCCTAGTTTGGTTAGTTAACTCTTTCTGAGCCCCAGCCATAACCCTGGAGACCAAAAAAAAAAAAAAGGAAAAAAATTGAAAAGAAAAAAGACAGAAAACTGCAAAGTACATAAACTTTTAATCAAGATTACTCAATGACTGTGTAGAAGAGATTTTTGTGAATAAAAGCATTGCATGATCTTGAATGGGTGAAATGCATACAAAGACATCAAGCTGCCTCAAATTAAACTTATAAATTCAATGACACTCTAATTGAAATTCCAATCAGTGCATTGAAAAATGCTACAGTGTTTTTCAAGAATGTAAAGAGAAAATTAACATTTCATAAATAACAAAATAAATCATGAAAAGAGAATAGTAGAGGCAAAGGGGAAGCAGGTTCACGAGATAGAGGAAGTTCTGATGGGCCTCCCTGATGCCACTCACAAAAGTGGAGAAACACAAAGCCAATTTCTCAGGGTGGGTTTAAGAAGAGCAGTACAAGCAGGCCAACTGCTGAAGCTAATTAGAAAGACCAATTCCTGCTTCCATGACAGCTCTGCTAATTTGTAACCACATCTGGATCACCTCAAAAAAATCTGCTGATTCAACTACATGCTGAAGGCTGAGGAGCAATGCCTGGGATAGCATGAAAACCTCAGTGCTACACAGGGGATGTATAGAAAAATAAACCTGTGGCCTAGAAAATGGGGAATTTTTGTTAGATATCAAAAGCATTAAGTCATAAAAGCTAGGACCACCCCACCCCAGTGATATGGTATGATGTAACAAAAAATAGACTTATCTCAGTCCACAGTTCACACAGAGCTTCTAAAATCCCTCAGAATCTTACAGGTACCTTTTGTTTTAATGAAGTGAATGCTCAGCAGAAGAAAAAATTGTAATCAAGAAAAAGCAATCATCAAAAGCTTGGATCTCTCAGTCTTACCCCACTGTTTCAGGGGTGGGAGAGGAGCTGGCAATTAAAGTTTTAATCCATTTAGTCTTTAGATGAAGCCTCCCAACTACCAGGTCCAGATGGCATCAGGCTGGTGAGCATATTTGCATGGATTAGACAGGGTGAGAGGCCCCTGCCCCTCTCTATACCCAGCTTATATGTTGCCTTCAATTGGTTTTTCCTGAACTGTTTCTTTTTATATAACTAGCAAAAGAAAAAGAAAACACGGTGCTTTCCTAAGTTCTGTGGGTAATTCCAGCAAATGATACTAAAACTGACTTGAGGAGGTAGCCTCAAGAACCTCCAGTAGGAGTGGGGACCCTTTATATACCACTGGTGTCTGATGTGGAGGCTACTTTATGAAGCTAAGCCCTTGACCTGTGGAGCTGATAGTAACTGCAGGGAGACAAAGTTAGATGGGGATCAAATAACACCCAAATGTCCATAATGGCTCAGTGTGGAAAACACACATTTGGATTCAGAGTGTTGTAATAGTGACTGTGGAAGATAATAGTAGTTTTCTTCTTAAAGATGGGATTAAAGATGTGTACTATTAACATTGAATGTTATCTGGTAGCTAGTATAATCAAATAAGAAAAAGAAACAAAGAACCTTCTTACTGGAGAGAAATAGCAACTTTAATCATGTCTGACATAATCAGAGTAAGTAGAAAGTCCAAAGGCTTCTGTAAGCAAATTATCAGAACCAATGGCTAAGTTTACAATTGGTACAAAAGATTAACGATAAAATGAACCTTGTCCTAAAAATGAAAAAGAAATATAAATGAAAAACTATGAAATTAAAGAGAAGAACATTTAGGGATGGACAAAGAGTCTAGAGACCAAAGTCATAATCCCTAAAAGAAAATTGATAAATTAGATATTTAAATAAATTTAGTATCTCAGGGGATGGGCACTGGGTTCTATCCCTGGCATCATATACACCACAGTGATACTCTGGTTTTCTCATATTAGTAATAAATACTTAAAAAAATAAAATTGAAATAGAAAAGAAAAAAGAGAATGCTATGGCAAAGAAAGAGTTAACTAACCAAACTAGGAAGAAGAGAAGCCCCAGATAAAAGGTCTTGAGAAAGTCCCCCCACCACACCTCCCAATGGTGTATCTTGTCATGACAGGTCATAAAACTTCTAAATCCTGTAGGCTAACCTTCCCCCCCTTTTTCATAGCTATTTAGGAAAAGATAAGAGTAATAACTAAGGCAACCAGAACTTAATAAACATTATGAAAATGGCCATTCTACCAAAATTAATCTACAATTTCAATGCAAGCCCTATCAAAACTCCAATGTCATTTTTCAAGCAAATTGAACAACCTGTCCAAAAACTTGTGTGGAGCCACAAAAGGCCATGTATTGCCAAAGCATTTCTGAGAAAAAGGGAAAAAATATGGAGGTTTAACACTCCTCAACTTCATTTTATACCACAAAGCAATAGTAATCAAAACAGCCTGGTACTGGAATAAAAATGGACACTTGGATCAATGGAGCAGGACTGAAAGTCCAGAAATAAGCCCACACATATACAACCACCTTGTATATGACAAAGGGTCCAAAACCATACAATGGAGTATAGAAAGTCTCTTCAAGAGAAGGCACTGGGAAAATTGGGCAGCCACATGTAGGAAAGTGAAACTAGACCACCACCTAACACCATACACCAAGGTCAAATCAAAGTAGATTAGAGATCTAGACAGTAAACCAGAAACCCTAAAATGTATAGAAGAAAATGCTATTGAAACTTTGCAGGACCTTCACATCAAAGATGTATTTGGAGACTCAACCCCCTGGGCACGGAAAATGAAAACAAGAGTAAATAAGTGGGATTACATGAAACTAAAATGCTTCTATACATCAACAGCAAACTACACACGAATAACCAGGCAACCCAGTAAACGGAAGAAGATATTTACACATCACACATCAATAAAAATAATAATAAAGAAAGAAAGAAATGGCTGTCAGGAATAGTGGATTCGTAGTGCAGGCACTGAGCCCTAGTGATACCAGGGTGGGGGTGGGGGGTGGAGGTGAGAAAGAAAAAAGAAATAGTTAAGAAATCAATAAATAGGGTTAGCATAATAGTCTGTAAAAGGCTTTTATGCCTAAGGCTGAAGTCCCAGGTTCAATGTACAGGACCACCAAAAGCCAGAGCTGAGCAGTGCCCAGTGGGGGGGGGGGGAAGGGGGAGGGAGGAGAGAGAGATTCATTAAATAAATAAATATACTAAGGGGGGAAAAAGAGAGAGAGAGAGAGAAAGAAATCTGGTGTACTGCACCAAAGACTATGGGGTGGTTGGGGGGGGGTACAGGTCCTGGAAAAGGATGACAGAGGATCTAGTGGGGGTTATACTGTTATGTGGAAAACTGAGAAATGTTATGCATGTACAAACTATTGTATTTACTGGTGAATGTAAAACATTAATCCCCCAATAAAGGGGGGGGAGAAATAAATAAATGTAGAGATACACCTCAGCAGAAAGATAGAAGGCTGTCTTAATATGTTGACTCTCTCAAAAGCCTAGACCAGGGAGAACAGAAGCAACTGGTAGCACAGCTATATACAAGATGTTGGGTATTATACCCCAAACCCTAACAAAGGGACTTTTCAAAGTTAACCCAATCACTAAATGATGTGATAATAACAATAACTATCCATTGTCTTCTTGAACCCTAAGACAGCAGGAACCTCACATTTCTACTATAGAGCCTATATTTCTCCCAGTCCTGGAACCTTAGGTTGGGGCCCATTTTCCTGCATGCTTCTCTCAATCCAAATCAAATAATATTGCATCTGCGGATCACAACCCAATCAATGCAACGAGTGCCACCCCAGCATGCTTCACTTCAGACTGGGTCCAGACACTTCAGGTGTGGAATGACAACCCTTCAGCTTCATCACTCGGGTGAGACCTTTCCTTTCATAGTATTCTCTAATTCCATTCCAGGTAGTCCACACCCCAATAAAGTCCCCAAACCTAGATATAGTCCAGGTCCCCTGAGACAGAACATATGTTCACACATGCCCATAAGCTAGGGAAAAATATATACCTGAAAGCAGAAGTACACAAGAGCCTGCAGGGAGTACCTCCCAACACTTCATCTGCACTATTCCAGTCTTTAGGTCCACGGTTGTTCAACAATTTGTTTGGCTTTGTATGTTAACTCTCTTTTCAGCCACCAGGTTCCAGATGCCAGCACGATGCCGGCCAGGCTTCCCTGGACAGACGACCCCACCAATGTGTCCTGGAGCTCTGCTTCCCCAGAGACCCACCCTACTAGGGAAAGAGAGAGGCAGACTGAGAGTATGGACTGACCAGTCAACGCCCATGTTCAGTGGGGAAGCAATTACAGAAGCCAGACCTTCCACCTTCTGCAACCCACAATGACCCTGGGTCCATGCTCCCAGAGGGATAGAGAATGGGAAAGCTATCAGGGGAGGGGATGGGATGTGGAGATCGGGTGGCGGGAATTGTGTGGAACTGTACCCCTCTTATCCTATGGTTTTGTTAATGTCTCTTTTCTTAAAAAAAAAAAAATGTAGTCTTAGCATACAGAAAAAAAAAAATTTAGTATTAAGTCATCTTACCAGGTGAAGAGTTCTTAGATGAGCATGCAAGTTACTAATGCCACCTTATTAGTAAGGCTAAATTCTGTTATCCAAGTAAAATGTCCTTTGACATTCAGATCTGGTAGTTCCATCATCTCTTATCCTTTCTGGGTGTTCTATTCAGTTTTTTTCTTGTCACTGTGGGCTGTGTTCCCCTTTTTGCATCTTTTAATCTCTGTTAAGATATTTAGAACAGTACGGCTGGAAGATTGTGATGCTGGTTGCTTATGTTTTCTTTTTCAACTAGATTGTTGGGCATTTCCAAGGTATTTGATTGATAAATTTATAACCACAGTTGATCTCTTCTTGGCCTGTTTGTAAAATACATTTTTTAGCACTTCAGTGTATTGTTGTATAAGACATTTTACAACCAGGTGTGCAACCACCCAGTCCCTGTTTTTCTCCTTCTCTATCTTCCCCTCCTCTCCCAATCTCTGTCCAAAAACAAATAATCTCAAAAAAAAAAAAAAAAAAAAAAAAGAATCCCAGCAGAGTCTGTAAGAATTAAAAATACAGCATGTGAAATGAAACTTTCCTGAGACCAACCCCACACACCTCGGAAAGCTCCATGGATGGAGGAAAAGTACTGTGGCTCTGTCTCTTTGCAATGTAAAAAAAAACAAATAATATAAAAACAATGACAATGTCAGTCTAGGAGCAATGGGAACATGTATACTCAAGGCCTAGCATCATGTATCTGAAGGGATGCATTGGATCGACCTTCTTGTGGTGCATCCCGTGAGTACCCATTCATTGGGGAAACTGACGATCCTTCCTAGCCGACTGAATCCACATGGATTCAGCTCCTGACAGCTTTCAACCTGACCTGTTGACTGGCTACGGAAGAAGGGCAAACGCTAGAAGAAGAAGATGTATCTGAAAGGGGGGAGAAAAAGAGAGATACTAATTAAAGATGAATATTTAAAAAATGAATATTATAGTCAGGAGAGAGTTTACCTGGTGGAATACACATTGCCTGAGGACCTGGTTTGAATTTCTACCACCATGGGAGCACCACATAGACATAGGGGACACTTTATGGACAGCGGAGTGGTACTATGATGTCTCTACTTCTTTCTCTCTATCTGAATTAAAAGAAAAGGGGGGAAAGTGCACCAAGAACAGCAGAACTGCATAGGTAGAACGCTTGGTGGGCATAAAACAAAGCAACAAATATGATTAATAATATAAGCCCAAGAAAAAATATTGAAAAGGGAAGAGAGATGAAAACGATATAACTAGTAAAAAGCTATAAAGAATCATTGGGGGGAAAAGAAAACAACTAGTCAAGCCAAAAAGAAAAATATGGAAGCCAAAAAAAATGCAATCACTGAAAGGAAAAGGAACAAAAGGGAAAAAAAAAAAAACCCCGAGAAAACAAGTCAATATAGTCCAGTCAAAACAAATTGATGTTCTAAACACTCCACTAAAAAGGCAGAGATTATCAGACCAGATTTAAAAAAAAGTAAGAGCAACTGCATTACTTCGATAAACCAAAAAAACAAACAAACAAACAAACCACCACCACATAAATATATATTTGAAAACACAGATATTGAATATAAAGGTATGAGGAAAATACACTGTGTAAGTCCTATGCAGAGGATGGAATATCACAAAAGATTAAAAGGAAGATTACTCATAACAATAAAACGGTCAATTCATCACAAAGGCATGGCACTCCTAAATGTTTATATACCTGAAACAAAAGTATCAAATTATACAAAAGAATAAAGCAACAGAATTGAAAATTGAAAGTAAGGGGCCTGGCAGTGTTACACCTCCTGGTTCAAGCCCAACCCCCTTTTCCCACCTGCAGGGGGGTTGTTTCATAAGCAGTTAAACAGGTCTGCAGGTGTCTATCCTTCTCACTCCCTCTCTACCTTCTCTTTCTCTCTCAATTTCTCTGTCCCACCACCCCCGCCAAAAAAAAAAAAAAAAAATTAAAGTAGGAAAATTCGTAAGAGCAATTGAGAGAGGAAGTTAGAAAATTAGTAAGAATGTGGAAAACTTGAATAAAGTTATCTAACTACAACAGTGACAATATAAAATGTTCCATCTTAAAACAGAACATTATTGTATAAATGTACATCAACTGACTATTCACTGAGAGAAATGCCATGGGCTTGCCTAATAAAACAAAAATTTGAAGGACTAAAATCACAAAGTATGCACCTATAAATAGTTGTAAATTATATCTTATAAATTATGCTTCTAAAGAACTTACAGGTCTAAGAAGAAACCGCAGGAAATCATAAAACATTTTAAACAGACTAAAAAAGACAAAAAAACATACCATAATTTGTAAGATGCAGCTAAATAAAGCTGTATGTAAAGGGACATATGGTTTTTATGAGCTTATACTATTAAACAAGTCTAAAGCCAAATAAACTAAAGCATCACATTAGTAAGGTGTAAAAATAAACAAACAAAAAGACCCAAGGTTCACTCCAAAAGAAATAACTAAATTAGTACTACAATGAATAAAGAAATAAAATTTGTAGTTAAGATTCTTATTTTTTTTGCCTCCAGGGTTATTGCTGGGACTTGGTGCCTACACTATGAATCCATTGCTCCTGGAGGCTATTCCCCCCACCTTTTAAATATTTATTCCCTTTTGTTGTCCTTTTTTTTATTGTTGTAGTTATTATTGTTGTAGTTATTGATGTCGTCATTGTTAGATAGGACAAAGAAAAATGGAGAGAGATGGGGAAGACAGAGACGGGGAGAGAAAGATAGACACTTGCAGACCTGCTTCACTGCCTGTGAAGCGACTCCCCTGCAGGTAGGGAGCCGGGGGCTGAACGGGATCCTTACTCCGCTCCTTGCGCTTTGCACCACTTGTGCTTAACCCGCTGCGCTACAGCCCTACTCCCTATTTTTTCCCTTTTGTTGCCCTTTTTCTTTATCATTGTTGTTGGATAGGACAGACAGACACCTGCAGACCTGCTTCACCGCTTGTGAGGCAACCCCCCTGCAGGTAGGGAGCCAGGGGCTTGAACCAGGATCCTTGAGCTGGTCCTTGCGCTTTGCTCCATGTGCACTTAACCTGCTGTGCTACTGCCCAGCCCCTGTAGTTAAAATTCTTCTTCTAAAACGGGAAATGTAGGGCCAGGTGGTTTGTTTCATTGCCAAATTTTATCCAATATTTGTAAAAATATTAATTCTATACAATCTCTTCCAGGAAATAATATAGGAAGTAATATTTTCTGACTCATTAATCCTGACATCAAAATCAGATAGAAATTCACAGAAATAGGTGTCAGGCAGTGGAGCACCAGGTTAAGCACACATAGAAGGACATGCAAGGATTCTGGTTTGAGCCACTGGTTCCACATCTGTGGTGTGTGTGTGTGTGTGTGTGTGTGTGTGTGTGTGTCTTCACAAGTGGTGAAACAGGGCTGCAGGTGTCTTTCTCTCTCCCTCTCGATTTTCCTCTGTCTTGTCCAGTAAAATAGAAAAAGAATGGCTGCCAGGAGCAGTGGACTCATGGTGCCAGCACTAAGTTCCAGTGATAATACTGGAAGGAGGGAAAAGAGGAAAGAAATTTGCAGAAATAAATAAGTAAATAATTTTTTAAAATATGGGAAGGAGGTAACAAGACTTTGGTGTAGGAGCAATGACTTACACACATCATGTGTGGGTATGAAATATATACCCCCTGGAACATGATGGCAGAGGAGGACCTAGTGGGGGTTGTATTATTATATGGAAATGTTATACATGTAGAAACTATTGTATTTTACTATCAACTGTAAACAATCCCCTAATAAATTTTTAAAAAAGAAAAATATCTATACAGCTATCAAGAACAATGAACCCACCTTCTCTGACCCATCTTGGACAGAGCTAGAAGGAATTATGTTAAGTGAGCTAAGTTAGAAAGATAAAGATGAGTATGGAATGATCCAACTCATCAACAGAAGCTGAGAAAGAAGAGCTGAAAGGGAAACTAAAAAAAGCAGGATCTGACTAAATTGAAAGTAGAGCACCAAAGTAAAATCCTGTGGTGAGGAGTAGACATGCGGCTTCCTGGGCTGGTGGGGGGTGGGTGGGTGGGATGGGACACAGTCTTTTGGTGGTGGGAATGGTGTTTATGTACATTTCTAGTAAAGTGTAGTCATATAAATCACTAGTTAATTAATATGAGAGGGGGAAAATTAATTGTATGTCTCAAAGTTTTTAAAACACAGACTGAGTCTTAATATATAGGCTGTGTATTTGATATGCAGACTCTCTCAAAAGCCTAGACCAAGTAGATCAGAGGCAACCAGTGGCACAGCTATTTACAAGATACTGGGTACTATACAGCAAACCCTAACAAAAGGACTTTTCAAAGTTAAACCAATTACCAAATAATGTGATGATAACATTAACTATCCATTGTTTTTTGAACTCGAAGACAGCAGGAACCTCACATCTCCATTATAGAGCCTATATTTCTCCCAGTCCTGGAACCTTAGGACAGGGCCCACTTTCCCGCATGCTTCTCCCAATCCATATCAAATAATATTGCATCAGCCGATCGCAACCTAATAAACGCAACGATTGCCACCTCAACATGCTTCAGCTCAGACTGTGTCCAGAGACTTCAGGTGTGGAATGACAACCCTTCAGCTTCATCACTCGGGTGAGACCTTTCCTTTCATAGCATTCTCTAATTCCATCCCAGGTGGATCACTTTCTAACAAAGTCCCAAAACCTAGATATACACCAGGGTCTGTGAGAGAGAGCATATGTTCACACGTATCCATAAACAAGTGCAAAATATATACCTGAAAGCAGAAGTACACTAGAGTTTGCAGTGAGCACCCCCCCCCCCCAACACTTCCTCTCCACTATTCCAAGCTTTGGGTCCATGATTGCTCAACGATTTGTTTGGCTTTGTATGTTAACTCTCTTTTCAGCCACCAGGTTCCAGATGCCAGCACGATGCCGGCCAGGCTTCCCTGGACTGAAGACCCCACCAATGTGCCCTGGAGCTCCACTTCCCCAGAGACCCACCCTACTAGGGAAAGAGAGAGGCAGACTGGGAGTATGGACTGACCAATCAATGTCCATGTTCAGCGGGGAAGCAATTACAGAAGCCAGACCTTCCACCTTCTGCAACCCACAATGACCCTGGGTCCATGTTCCCAGAGGGATAGAGAGTGGGAAAGCTATCAGGGGAGAGGAGGGGATGGGATATGGAGATTGGGTGGTGGGAATTGTGTGAAACTGTACCCCTCCTACCCTATGGTTTTGTTAATTTATCCTTTCTTAAATAAAAATTAAATTTAAAAAAAGAAAAATATACCCCTATTATAATTTAGTAAAAAGGCAAAGATTAGTTTATTATTATTTTATTTTTCTTATTTCTGTAACATTGACTTGAATGAATTGTTAATAAGTGTGCACATTAAAAAAATAGACACAAATATTTTGTGAAAAACACAACAAAAGTGGAGAGAAAAGCTGCTGTTATAGGCAACACCAGAGACTAATTCCAAGACATAATATGCAAAAGAAGTCCAATACGGGCTTTATTCGCATCCATAACAGACAAATATGAAAAAAAGAAAAAGACAAATATGTACCCAATATACAGTGACAGCCAATACTTGGTAGCTGCATGAGGACAGAATGGGATTAACTAGGAATAACATATGACAATTTTTAAGGAAGGACATCCTCAAAATGTAGACATATGAGAGTTGGGCGGTGGTGCAGCGGGTTAAGTGCACGTGGCGTGAAGCACAAGGACCAGCATCAGGATCCTGGTTCAAGTACCTGGGTCCCCACCTGCAGAGGAGTCGCTTCACAGGCGGTGAAGCAGGACTGCAGGTGTGTATCTTTCTCTCCCCACCTCTGTCTTCCCCCTCTCTTTCCAATCCAACAACATCAATAATAACTACAACAATAAAACAAGGGCAACAAAAGGAAGAAAATAAATAAATATTTTAAAAAATTCTTTCTGTTAAAAAATGTAGACATATACCAAAATTCACTATAAGCCCCATTTAAAGATGAGTTTATTTAATAGTACATAACTTAAACAATAAAGTTGAGTATAATAAAATACTCATAAATAAAAACTGGGCAGCCAGTTGAGCACACAATACCATGTGCAAGGAGTAGGGTTCAAGTCTCCATCTGGTAAAGCAGAGATGCTGGTGTCTCTCTGTCTCTCTCTCTCTCCCACCTCTAAGATACAAATAAATAATTAACCAGCTTTCTGGTCCTTTTTTCAGCCATGATATCATCTCCCCAGACAATAACTTGGATCCACCTGCATATCAGATTTTAGGCTTAGGGGAAAAAAGGAAAAATAAAAGAAGCTAGTATAGCCACGAGCCCTTTGGAATATAACTAAAATATGCCTACTAGCTATCTACAAAATGGAGACCCCCCCCCCCAACTCTTCATCTACACTATTCCAGCCTTTAAGTCCATGATTGGTCAACAATTTGTTTAGCTTTATATGTTAACTCTCTTTTCAACTACTGGGTTCCAGATACTAACATGATGCCGATCATACTTCCCTGGATAGACAACCCCACCAATGTGTCCTGGAGCTCTGCTTCCCCAGAGCCCTTCCCCACTAGGGAAAGAAAGAGACAGGCTGGGACTATGGATCAACTTGTTAAAGAATAGGAAAACTATCAGGGGAGGGGATAGGATACAGAGTTCTGGTGGTAGGAATTTGTGGAGTTGTACCCCTCTTATCCTATGGTTTAGTCAATGTTACCTTTTTATAAATAATACATAAATAAATAAGCAAGTAAATAAATAAAAGGGGGGGAAATGGCTCCCAGGAGCAGTGGACTCATGATGCAGGTATTGAGTTTGAGCGATAGCTGTGGTTGCAAACAACAAGAAAACTAGGCTGGGCAGTGTAGGACCTGATTGGGCACACATGTTACAATACTCAAGAACTGGGAATCAGGCGGTAGCGCAGTGGGTTAAGCACAGGTGGCACAAAGCGCAAGGACCGGCACAAGGATCCCAGTTTGAGCCTCCGGCTCCCCACCTGCAGGGGAGTCACATCACAGGTGGTGAAGCAGGTCTACAGGTGTCTTTCTCTCCCTCTCTCTGTCTTCCCTTCCTCTCTCCATTTCTCTCTGTTCTGTCCAACAATGACATCAATAATAACTACAACAATAGAACAACAAGGGCACCAAAAAGGAATAAATAAATAAATATAAAAAAAAACAATACTCAAGGACCCATGTTCATGCACCTATTCCCACCTGCAGAAGGGAAGCTTCATGAGTGGCGAAGCAGTGCTGCAGGTGTCTCTCTTATCTTTCCCCATTTCTCTCTGTGGTACCAAATAAAATATCAAAGCAAATTTAAAATCAGAGTTTTTAAATGAAAATAACTGCACATTAAAAAAAAAAAAAAAAAGCAAACAGGTGTGTTTGAGCAGCAAGGCTGGGAGGCCAGGAGAATAGGGTGGGGGTGTGAGACAGTGAGGTTGATGCAACAGGCCATCTCCACCACCCAAACCCCACATACAACTTCAGCATCTGAGGCTGGAAAGATAGTGACCTAGCTAGCGCCACTAGCTGAAGACTAGGTACCAATCGAGATACCAGGATGGGGGTGAACAATCTGTGAATTTAGGACCTGATGAAAGGCAATATGGGACTTTGATTTTTTTCTATTAAATTCATCAGCCTTAATTTCAATAAATTTATAAAAGAAAATACTTTGTCTACCACATATTTAACAAGGATGACAAATAATCAAATATTGAAATATAATCACAAAGATTATCTGGCAAAGAAACTTACTCAAATTATTGTAGAAGTCTCCTAAATGCATTTAAATCTTGCATGAAAGGAAATACTAGCCTAAGAACACAACAATATTAACATTTATTTACTTATTTTCTTACTTATGCCACCAGGATTATCACTGAGGCTTGATGGCTACAAAATGACTCCACCACTCCTGCTAGACATCCTAACCCTGCCCTATTTCATTCTTTCTTTTTATTTTTTATCTTTACTTGTTCATTGGTACAGATAGCCAGAAACTGAGGGGAAGGGAGAGGCAGAAGGCAGAGAGGCGGCCAGATGGTGACAACGAACAAGGACCATCTGGTTCCCACCTATAGGAGGGAAGTTTTACAAGTGGTGAAGCAGTGCTGCAGATGTCTCTCTGTCTCTCTCCCTCTCTATCTCCCTATCTTCTCAATTTCTGGCTGTCTCCATTCAATAAACAAATAAAGATAGGAAGGAAGGAAGGAAGGATGGGAGGGAGGGAGACGTACAGACCTGCTTCATCACTTGTGAAGTTTCCCCCCTGCAGGCACTTGCACACTCTAACATGTGTGCTCAACCAGGTGTGTCACCACTGGAACTCTATTTCATTCTAACAGATATAGAAAAAGAGAGATGCCTGCAACACTGATCCACTGCTTGTGCAGGTGAGGACATAAGGCTTCAGGTATTCATAGTAATGTGTGCACTCTACTGGGTACACCAATGTCAGGTCTCTATTAGCAAACACTTTAATGTGTGCTCAACCAGGTGTGCCACCACCTGGCTCCTGAGCAAACACTTTAAATGTGTTACCTTTTCCCCCCAAGATTGTTATTAGGATAATGTAAGCTATAGTTATAAGATATTTGTAGCCAAGTAGTTGGCTGAACATGTAGGATGCAAGATTTGTATGTATGAGGCCCTGGGTTTCGCTATTTAGCACTGTGATTAACAGTATCTCTGGTACCTCTCTCTCAACAAATTAAAAGTAAGTAAAAGCGCAAGGACCGGTATAAGGATCCTAGTTCAAGCCCCTGGCTCCCCATCTGCGGGGGGGTGGGGGTTTGCTGCTTCACAGGAAATGAAGCAGGTCTGTAGGTGTCTATCTTACTCTCCCCCTCTGTCTTCCCCTCATCTCTCCATTTCTCTGTCTTATCCAACAATGACGACATCAACAACAACAACAACAACGACAACAAAAGGAACAAATAATAAAACAAATAAATATTTTTTTAAAAGTCAGACTTAAAGGCACTTTAAGGTTCCAAACTTTCCTTTTTTTTAATCATTTTAATTTTTATTTGTAATTAATAGTGAATTACAAGATTGTAAAATTACAGTGTATAGTTCCACACCACACCGACCACCAAATTCTGTGTCTCTACCCTCTCTCTCACCCTGGGGAATTTTTTAAGAGTAAAAATTAGGGAGTGGGCAGTAGTTCAGCGGGTTAAGCGTACATGGCGCAAAACACAGGGAGTGGTATAAGGATCCCAGTTCGAGTCCCCAGCTCCCCACCTGCAGGGGGCTTTGCTTCATGGGTGGTGAAGTAGGTCTGTAGGTGTCTGTCTTTCTCTCCCTGTCTTCCCCTCCTCTCTGTCCTATCCAATAACAATAGCAATGACAACAATAAAAATAATGACAGCAACAAGGGTAACAACAATGGCAACAAAATGGGAAAAATGGCCTCCAGGAGCAGTGGATTCGTAGTGCAAGCACTGAGCCCCACCAATAATCCTGGAGGGAAAAAAAAAAAAGAGTAAAAATTAAAATGGGGAGAACTGACCATAACATGCTTTTACCCTTGAATTTTTCTCTCATCCCCTAGCCAAGGCCTGCATATCTCTAAACATGTTACCCAGTGAACAAACTATGCCAAACTTTTCAATTTTAATGACAGCATTAATAAAAATCAGTTTGTTCCAGTGGGGGGAAAGCAATGATTGAAACTGGTAAAAAATTATTTACATACCAAAAAAGCAATGTAACACAGGCTGACAGTCACAATAGCCCCCCGTCCCTGCTACCTGACTCCAGGTGTATATCACTGTTATTCCTCTCCCTTCCTTCTATCTACCAGGATATCCAGACACAATGTCAGGTGTTCTCCCAACTGCTGACCTACACTCATACCTCAAAGGCTTCCTTTGTTCCTATTTAAATCATACTGAAATGACCATACCAAAAGCAAGGGAAAAGACTATAACTGCCATTTAAATCCAAGAAAAGCAGGCAGGCAGGCAGGAATATCACAAACAAGCAGCTAAACAATATTATTCACATTTGCTTTCAGAATATGAAATAAAAGAAAATTTGAATTGATGCCTATTAAACAACAGACAAAGGGGATCCCCACAGTAAGTATGGTGTGCAGGGCTGAGGCACCGTCCAGAAGAGAGGCCAGCAGCAGGGTTTAAAGCCTGAGTCCCCACGTTTCATTCTCACACTGTATATGCCATGACCAAGCACTACTCTGATCTCACTCACCAAAAAAAAAAAAAAAAATCACCTTAAAAAAAAAAAAAAGATGTGCTAGGACAAGAGATAAGAAACCACAGCAGCGTGAAAAGCAGTAGCAACTGATGACATACAAGGCAGTGCTACTTGGCCTGCAGGCTGAGTGCACATGTGCCTAGCCTGCTTAGGAGACATTCATCCAAGGTCTACTGAATTATCTAATGTCCATGTGTTTTTAGACTGATGCTTCTAAATAGTTCTGGAAAAAAAGAAGTCATTCAGTCTGAATTCCCACTAGGCACTATGTTTAACAGTCCTATTTAACAAACGCTGGTTAAATAGCAATTAAGTTAGGGTCACAGGTGTGACAGAAGAACTTCTGCAAAGAAGACACAAGAAAGCAGATGGGGGGGGGGGGGTTGAGCGGT
The DNA here is from genome assembly GCF_950295315.1 of Erinaceus europaeus. Lineage (NCBI taxonomy): Eukaryota > Metazoa > Chordata > Mammalia > Eulipotyphla > Erinaceidae > Erinaceus > Erinaceus europaeus. Next base: position 64,570 of record NW_026647818.1, read on the forward strand.
AGCGCAGCAGGTTATGTGCACATGGTGCAAAGTGCAAGGACTGGTGGAAGGATCCCGGTTCGAGCCCCCAGCTCCCCACCTGCAGGGGGGGGTCACTTCACGGGCCATGAAGCAGGTCTGCAGGTGTCTTTCTCTCCCCCCTTTCTGTCTCCCCTCCTCTTTCAATTTCTCTCTGTCCTATCCAACAACAGCAGCAATGACAACAACAATAATAATAATGACAACAAAGGTAACAACAAGGGTAACAAAGCGGGAAAAAATGGCCTCCAGGAACAGTGGATTCATAGTGCAGACATGGAGCCCCAGAAATAAAAATGGAGGCAAAAAAACAGATAGTGAGGGTGAGAGCACACTCTCACTCCAGGCGGCAGGACATCATTCACTCCAAATGAAAAGCTACTGCAACCTTGACTGAGTCAGGAACTCCTACGTGCTGCCAGTCATGTGAAGAAAGTTGTGCAGGTCTATGACAGAAAAAAAAAAAAAAAGCAATGACAGAGATTGGAGGAATCATAGCCTCAAGCTTCCAAACCCTCAAGGCATTACCCACAGCAGGAGCCCCAGTAAGTCCCACACGGATTGGGCATCCCTGGGCCAAAGACATGGATGACCCATTGAGAGTATCATAGATTGCAGCAATTTAATTGTATTAGACTAAAAGGCACAAATGAGACTTGCTACAAGGTGTTTCAACCTTATTTTTAAATTTAAGTATGGGTGGTGGCAGGGGAGAGGGGGAAGAGAGAACCAGAGCATCACTCTGGCATATACAATGCCAGGTAATCAAACTTGGGACCTCATGCTCACAGGTCAGAAGCTCTAACTGCTTCATCACACCTAATGCCAATACTTCTTAGTTTAAAAAAAAAAAAAATCACCAGGAGTAGTGGATTTGTTGTGCAGACACTAAAGCCCCAGTGATAACCCTGGTGGTAATAAAAATAATAAACAAATATACAGTGGCAGGACTTGAGTGGAAGCTCAGGCACCTCCACAAGGCAACTCAGTGAGTGATGAGTGATAGGGACTAATAAAATTATAAACAAATTAGCCAATGGGTAACTTTAGGTCCTGACTGCTCCTAACATTGTTTTGAATTAAAATGCTACTTCCTGGCCTGGCCGGGTGGTGGTGCACCTGGTTGAGTACAGTATATTATTACACATTATAATGCATAAGGACCTGCAGAAGGAAGCTTCATAAATGGTAAAGCAGTGCTGCAAGTGTCTCAGATCTCTCTAATTCCCCTTTCCCTCTCAACTTCTGCCTCTATCCAAAATAAATCAAAATAATAAAACACAATGAAAAAGAAGGAAGAGGAAGAATTTAAAATACTTCTTCCTGGGAGGTGGCTCAGAGGTAGAGCACATGCACTCCATGTGTGAAGCCCAAGCATCCATCCTTATCCTACATGAGTGAAGACACCACCGAATGTGAAAAACAGGCACAGGTCCACAGATGATGAAGAGCTGCTTTGGTGTCTCTCTCTCTCTCAAAATACAGAATGAAAATAATTGAGTTGGGTAAGTAGTTCAGCAGTATTATGCATGTGCAAGGCCCAGGGTTCCTTCTCTGGCAACACACAAATATAAAATAAAATGAAATGAAATACTATATATTGGGTGGAGGGTACACAGCATAATGTTTCTGCAAAGAGACTCTCATGCCTGAGGATCCAAAGTCCTAGGTTCAATCCCATGCACCACCATAAACCAGAGCTGAATAGTGCTCTGGTAAAATAAATAAATAAACTGCTATATATTTTAAGTCGCGTTTACATTTAATAGCTCATTCTCTATCTCCAAATAGTACTTCAATTATTTTTACCCTGGTAGGGTATGTATCTTTGAGACATGACTGTCTATTAAGTCTAAAGTATAATGGGTCTTTGAAAAATGCCCTTTCAGTCAATATTGGTTTTTCATAATGCTGATGGGAAAGTAACAATTCTGGCTAATACGGAACAAAGCCTGCCTTCCTTATATACCTTTACTTTAAAGTTGCAGTTTCCAAGAAGTTATCAAAGTAAGAGCTTCCTGCAATATATTAGCCACTTTTCTCATCTGTTGTAATTAGACCTGATTGGTTTAAAGGGGGGGAAACTCAGTTGATATAGAAAGTGAAAAAAAATAAAAACAAACCCAAATCAACCAGGATCTAGAACACTTTAATGCATTCATCACAGGACATCTGGCCAAGGGCCAACTTTTTTTTTTTCCTTGCATAAACAAGAGCCACATTAAGAATCACAACTTTACTTGTTTTACAGTATAAGAAAAACAGTATCCCCCAGAATTTTATCACTTTGTCCTTCATACTTTTCTGTTAGTCAAAAATGCTACTTCTGGGGGTGGGTGGGTGTGGGGTGGTGGTGGTGGTGGTGGATGTGTGTGTGTGTGTTCGTTCGTTTTGTGTTCTGGCAGGAAACTATTTAAACTGGAGGAAGCAGAGAGAAAAATCTGAAAACAGAAAAGCTAATACAAGAGAGCAGGACCAGGGAAATAATGCCATCAGTAGCACAATAGATTTTCATGCCAGAGGCCCCAAGGGTCCCAAGCTCAATCCCCAGCATCATCATAAACCAGAGCTGAGCACAGGCCTGCTGCTGCTGGTGGTGGTAACAACAACAACAACAATTTATTTTTAAAAAGAATAAGTAAGCAAAAATTCAACTAACTAAAATGAGGATGAGAAATAAAGCCATCACTACCAGCCCTGGAGAAATACATATTCCTAAAACAAACTGCCAAACTGACTCAAGGGGTTAGGTGGTGGTACACCTGGTTGAGTACACATGTCGCAATGCACAAGGACCTGGGTGCAAGATCTAGGTCCCCTCAGCAGGGGGAAAGCTTCCTGAACTGTGAAGCAGTGCTGTAGGTCTCTCCTTCTCTCTTTTTCTCCCTTCCTCCTGTCTCTATCCAATAAATAGTAAAATAAAATAAGTTTAAAAACTAGAAAACCGGCTGAAAAAGAAACAGACATTCTGAACAAACTACAGCAATGTGATTTTCTGTATGTAGACACTCAATTAGCAATCAAAGGCCTTACCACAAAGAAAAGTCGAAGATCAAATGAATCTTCTGGTAAATTTAACCAAATATTCAGAGAATAATTAATGTTAATTTTTCACAAACTCTTCCAGAAAATAGATTTCTTCTCAACTATGAGGCCAGCATTATCCCAATACAAAAACCAGACAGCCCTCACAAGAAAACTCCAGACTATCTCCTATAATTGTGCAAACAAAACACTGGAACGGGTGAGGAGCACCTGGCCCACATCATTTGGTCCGGCTCTGCCAAGGCAATTGGAGCTTTTTTTCATAGCAACACTTAAGTGCTAATTTTTAAATGGAAAATTTTGGATGGCCTGCAAATGATATTATAAATATCAAAAACGTACTTAATGGAAAAAAGGTTCCCTAGCACCATCATAAGGACTATGAAGGTCCAAAATAATAGTAAAATGATAGTACTAACTTTTTAAGAAAACAAGCACATACCGCTATATAAACATCTTAACAGACACACATGACAAAGTACTTGACAAAAATGAACACTTTTTTTTTTTTTTTTTTAACCAGCGCACTGTTCAGCTCTGGCTTATGGTGGTGTGAGGGAGACTGAACCTGGGACTTTGGAGCCTCAGGCATGATATTCTCTCTGTATAACCATTATGCTATCTACCCTCTGCCCCAAAATGAACTCTTTTATGACAAACACTCTTTTTATGACAAAAACACAGCAAATTAAACCAGAAGAGAGATAGCTCACCCAATAAAGCCCAGCACATGGGAATACCACAGATGGCACTGGGGAGCTGTAGTATATCTTTCTCTCCCTCCCTGTTCTTCTCTCTCTTAAAAACAAAGAAAAGAAAACTGGATTGAGAGGTCGGGTGGTGGCACAGCTGGTTGAGCGCGCATGTTACTGTGCACAAGGATCCAGGTTCAAACCCCCGCCCCCAGTCCCCACCTCAGGAGGAATGCTTTGCAAGTGATGAAGCTGTGTTGCAGGTGTCTCTCTGTCTCTCCCTCTCTATCACCCCCTTCCCTGATTTCTGGCTGTCTCTATCCAGTAAATAAAGATAATAAAAAAAAAAAAACTTTTAAAAAGGCAATAGAAAACTGGACTGAAAAGATTTCTCAGTAATGCTGCACATGCATGAAATTCTGTGTTCATTTCGTGGCACCCCATTAAAACTGTTTTTAATTGAATGGAACATGCTCAGCCTTATTATGAAAGCCTGTGTCCTCCTTTCTGGCTAGATCTGGCATACTCTATTATTTTGATAAAAATCTTTTTTCATGTATATTCATAGGCGGGTAAGTCTGTAGTTTTCTTGTGAGGTCTGCCTGCTTTTCATATAAGGATAATGCTGATTTATTTAATAGGAGAGAGGCTGGAAAATTCTGAAGCAAGGAGACAAACCATGAGTTGTTCACATGTCACCAAGTTTTTAAAAAATATTTATTTATTGGATAGAGACAGAGAAATTGAGAGGGAAGGGGGAAATAGGAAGCAAAGAGAGACACCTACTGCCCTGCTTCACCACTTGTAAAGCTTTCCCTTGGCAGGTGGGAACCTGGGTCCTTGCACATTACAGCATGTGCACTCTACTGGCCCCCATGTCACCAAATTTTGTTCTGAAAGATCTAAACTGAGCAACGAGAAAGAAAAAATAGGAAAGAGAATATGTAGGCAGAAAGGAAAAAATATGACTATCTGTAGTTGACATGGCTTTATATATTCCCTTAGAAAGAAAAAAAACGGGAGTCGGCTGTAGCGCAGCGGGTTAAGCGCAGGTGGCGCAAAGCACAAGGACCCCGGTTCGAACCCCGGCTCCCCACCTGCAGGGGAGTCGCTTCACAGGCAGTGAAGCAGGTCTGCAGGTGTCTATCTTTCTCTCCCCCTGTCTTCCCCTCCTCTCTCCGTTTCTCTCTGTCCTATCCAACAACAACGACAACAACAATAATAACTACAACAATAAAAAAAAACAAGGGCAATAAAAGGGAATAAATAAATAAAAGAAAAGAAAAAAAAAGAAAGAAAAAAAACATTAGAACCAGTAAGCTCAACAACCATGATTACAAGATATGAGACCTATAAGCAAAAGCCAATTGCATTTCTAGCACCAGTGAGAAAATGATGAACAATTTAAAAGCAATCTGAGACAGCACCAAAATATTTAGGAATATACTTTAAACACAACGTAAGATTCGTCATGTCTTTGTTTTTTTTTAATTGCCACCAGGGTTATTACTGGGGCTTAGTGCTGACACTCTGAAACCAATGCTCCCAAGGGCATTACCTCCCTTTTTTTTCTATTTTATTTGATAAGACAGAGAGAAATTGATAGGGGAAGGGGATGTGAGAAAGAGACACCTGCTGACCTGTCCACTACTTCACCAGTTATGTAGCTTCTTCCCCTACAAATGGGGAGTAGGGGCTCAAACCCATGTACTTGTACATGGTAATGTGGATGGATACTCAACGAGGTGTGTCACTGTCCAGCAACCCCCATATACTAAAAATTAAAAGTTTCACTATTTTTTTTTTTTTTTTTTCCTCCAGGGCTATTGCTGGGCTCGGTGCCTGCACCATGAATCCACCGCTCCTGGAGGCCATTTTTCCGCTTTTTGTTGCCCTAGTTGTTGCAGCCTAGTTGCGGTTATTATTGCCATCGTTGATGTTGCTTTGTTGTTGGATAGGACAGAGATAAATGGAGAGAGGAGGGGAAGACAGAGAGGGGGGGAGAGAAAGATAGACACCTGCAGACCTGCTTCACCGCCTGTGAAGCGACTCCCCTGCAGGTGGGGAGCCGGGGGCTCGAACCGGGATCCTTATGCCGGTCCCTGCGCTTTGCGCCACGTGCGCTTAACCCACTGCGCCACCGCCCGACCCCCTTAAAAGTTTCACTATTAAGAGTAATTTAAAAAGACCTGAACAAACAACTAAAACACCCCATGTTCATGGACTTGGTACCACTGAGCTAGCAACATTTCTCTAATTTGAGCTCCAAATTCAACATGGTACACATAAAATTCTAGCTGGATTACCTGCAGAAATTAATTGACAAGTTATTCTTCAAATTCATGTGGAAATCCAAAGGACCCATAATAGGCAACAGTCTTGGAAAATAAAAATAAAGTTGGAATCCAAACATTCCCCACTTCAACAGTAATCAATAGACTTTGGCCAGAGAAGAGAGGTGGTCCAATGGGCAGAGCACAAGGCTTGAACATGATTTCCAGAACTGTACACCATATATGGTATAGCAGTGCTCTGATATAAGAAGGACTAGAAAGATTACAGAGTGGTTTTTGCAACAGGCGTTCATGCCAGAGGCTCAAAGGGTCCAGGTTCAACTCCTGGCACCACCATAAGACAGAACTGAGCAGTGCTCTTATTAAAATTAACTAATTAATTATTAATTAAGATTGTGGGAAATGGTATAATGGAAGATATTTTGAGTTGGGATAGAATGAACAGTCTACACAAGGACTGGCGGAAGGATCCCGGTTCAACCCCCTGGCTCCCCACCTGCAGGGGAGTCGCTTCACAGGCGGTGAAGCAGGTCCTCAGGTGTCTATCTTTCTCTCCCCTTCTCCATCTTCCCCTCCTCTCTGCATTTCTCTTTGTCCTATCCAACAATGACATAGTCCCAGGTTCAATCCCTTGAACCACCATTAAGCCAGAGTTGAACAGTGCTATGGTTAACAAAAAAAAAAAAAAAGAATGAACAGTTTAAAAATGCCACGCCAGTTCAGTAAGAAAAGACTAAGATTTCAATGGCTCTTAGACAACTGGGCAACATGAATAGCATAAACAAAAGGAATACCACATATGAAACTCAACTCAAGGGAGTCGGGCAGTAGCGCAGCTAGTTAAGCGCATGTGGCACAAAGTGCAAGGACTGGAGTAAGGATCCCGGTTCAAGCCCCCGGCTTCCCACCTGCAGGGGAGTAGCTTCACAAGCGGTGAAGCAGGTCTGCAGGTGTCTTTCTCTCCTCTCTCCATTTCTCTCTGTCCTATCCAACAATGACATCAATAATAACTACAACAATAAAGTAACAAGGGCAACAACAAAGGAAATAAATAAATATAAAAAATTTAAAAAGAAAGTCAACTCAAAATGGATCAAAGTCCTAATTATAAGAGATAAAACTATTAACACCCTAAGAAAATATAAGTACAAATCTTTATGACCTTCCACAGAGCAGTGGTTTGTTAATTGTCATACTTAAAACATAAGTAACTCTCAAAAGTATAAACTGAAATTCACCCAAATTAAAACCTTTTGTGTTTCAAAGAACACCAATATCCAAAAGTGAAAACAAGTAACAGAGTGGGAGAAAATGCTGGGTAATCACATTTCTGGTGATGTATCTACAATATCCTGAAATTTCAACAATAAAAATCAGTAGCTTCATTTTTTTAAGTGCACAAAGAACCTAAACTGACAGTTCTCCAGAGAAGATATACAAAAGGCTAATAAGCACATGAAAACAAGCTCGTGGCCACACCCTGTTGGGCTCTGGTATGCCTGTAGACCAGGACATGAGGTACTGCCCCACCGCTAGCAAATCATTAATGTGTGTGTGCATTTTTGTTTGGGGATGGGAAGGTTGGAAGGTACACAGGAAAGCGAGGTAGAAACAAAGAGCACCAGAAGCCTGGGGAGGCTGAGGTCCCACGAGCAGAGCCACAGCACCTTACCTTCTGCCAGAAGCTCAGTTTTCATGCAGCAATCCTGCTTCATCTCACTCTTAGCCAGAACTGCCTGATAAGGAGAAATAAGAACCATTAACCTGGATTTATCACAGGCCCAGCTAAAGATGTTCATAAAAAAAAGTACTATATCTGAACCAAAAACAAATCCTACATACAAAATTCACTATCTGATGGCTGCATGGATAAGGTATATTCAAGCCAGTAGCTGAGACACCCTCCTGACATTCAGAAAGAAAACTATTATCAGCATTTTTGTAAATAGTATATACTAGGAATATATTCCTGTATTACTTACCCACAGAAACCTTCAATATTTTGGCTGTGTTACTAAAAAGCTACAATTACTTTCATAGTGCATGCACATGTGGAAATAATTCATCTAAGTGTTTCAAATGTCCAGCAACCTACATAGGTAACAGTTATAGAAATAGGTTAAGTCCAGAAACTTAAGAAAAAAACAAAACAAAAAAAAAAACCACCTGGAACCATTAAATATTTGAATCTACTAATATGAAGCCATGGATTATACAAGACCACTTGGGACTGTTACAAGGCATGAGTCAGGCTGCAGAAGTGGACATTAGCAAACTCACTATCTAGGCTCTCACTCCAGAAGCAGCTGCTGCCATGTGGCCTTGGTGGGAGCAGGGGAGGAGGCGGCTGGTGCAGGGAGTCAAATCAGGAGCCTGCCCACACTGGGGCCAGATGATGCAGACAATTCCAGGACACAATTCCTGTAATATTTAACTTCTGGAACATGTTCCAGAAGTTTCGAATGGAAAGAACTGAAGGATTGGCTCATAAGACTCCAAATGAACCTCAAACTCACTGCTATCAAGAGCAGCAGTTCCTGGACTCCCTTCTGCCCCCCCCCCCCCCAAGTACAGTTCCATAGTCAGAAAGAATTGTTGTGGTGAACTCTCAAAGCAAAACATCTGAAATGATCTGAAGGTATTCAAAGACACAAGTCTATGTGAGGGCAGCTTTCTTCAAGAGTTTCAATCAAACTACACATGACTGAATGCAGAAGCCACCTGCAAAGCCAGCGTGACATCACTGCCAGTCATGTAAAGAACTCAATGTCACCATTTAAGGATTGGCTTCAAAAAAGAGCTCTTTTCACAGAACTTCATCTTAATGTGTGCATAATATGTTACATGTTTATTTTCACTGATTTTAAACAAGTGGTATTTATAAACTTCAGTTTTTTATTTTTCGGCAAGTACCAATACAGTTCATGTCAACAAGAACCCCCCTGGGCTCCAGACAGCCTTTAAGAGTGTGAATGGGGGAGTCGGGCTGTAGCGCTGCGGGTTAAGCGCAGGTGGCACAAAGCACAAGGACCGGCATAAGGATCCCGGTTCGAGCCCGGGCTCCCCATCTGCAGGGGAGTCACTTCACAGGCGGTGAAGCAGGTCTGCAGGTGTCTGTCTTTCTCTCCTCCTCTCTGTCTTCCCCTCCTCTCTCCATTTCTCTCTGTCCTATCCAACAACGACGACAACAACAATAATAATAACTACAACAATAAAACAACAAGGGCAACAAAAGGGAATAAATAAAATAAAATAAAAATAAATTAAAAAAAAAAAAAAGAGTGTGAATGGGTCTTGGAGCACTGTCTACACCAGGGGCCCCAAGCCTACCCAGAAACTTCAGGACTACTGGGCTCCACAGCTACCCTGGGAAAGCCCACGGCTGGGCAACGCAGGCTGAATCCCACTTTCCAGGGTGCTCACAAACACACCTATATCAGCCACACACCCCACCCACGAAAATTAAGCTTCATGACTCCCCTCCTCCCCCAGAAAAGTCTCTTTTAAGAACATTATGTAACACACTATCATGTAATTCCAGAATTATCGGCTGCGTTGTTCCCATCTATTCAAAAGCATTCTAGCATTCAAGAAACCCACAGCAAGCACTAAGCAACATGCTAGGCCCTGGGCAAACAGAAGAGCCAAAGCCAAAAGACATCCATCCCTACCTGGCAGTTACCTGGTCTAAGTAACAGCTGATATGAATGGGGCAGGGAAGAGGCTGCAGGAAAGCTGGACAACTGAGAAACAGAATCCTCCCCCAGACAGCTCCTTCTTCTGTTCCTCATCTCTCACATCTTGTGGCAGTGCTAACCATCCTTGGGATAAGAGGGCCAGAGAGCCTGAGGCTCCATGGGGTGGGGGTGCCAGAGACACCCCAATGGCCAATAGAACACATGCATGTTCTCATTCTGATCCCAGCACTGGTTTTAGTTCTCTCCACTCAAAAGTGTTTACAATGACAACCTGGTCTGCAATAAGCTCACCAGATAAGGCACAAACTAAGCTAAGGCTAATGTGAGGCCCAACACCATATGGGAAGCTCCTGTGCTCGGCTGTGTATCATTGTCTCCCTCACCCCACATTTGAATGAAAACAGACTGGGAATGGTAAAAATGTTCATGCACAAGGCCCTAGCTCCACCAAAACCAACCAACCAACCAACCAACCAACCAACCAATTCTAGGACTAGGGACACTGCTCAGATGGTAGAGCATATCTATCACTTGCTAGTATGAGGTATTAGGTTCAAACGTGAGGCCTTGACTTGTCTCCAGCATCTTACCACCAAGTGGTGGTGTCTAAGCACTGACATGCTCTGTGTTTCACAACGAATAGATCTTAAAAACAATTCCAAGCTGACAAAACAGCTCACTTGGATAGTGTGCTGCTTTGCCAAAGATCCACCCAGGTTTGAGCAAGCCCTCACCACACTGAAGGAAGTGCTGATGCTGTATCTCTTTCAATTTCTATCCCCCAGTCTTTACCCTCTCAATCTTAAACAAAACCTTCTGGGGTTGGAGGGGTGGCTCAGTGGTAGACAGAGCACATGCCTTGAGGCCACTGCGTAAGATGAAGCAGGGTTCTGTATCCTTACTCTCTTCAAAAGTTAAGTTTAATGACAATTCTAAACAAAGAGCTCCTCCCAAGCTATTTTCTCTTTACCTTCAGCACTTTTGCTTAAACTTAAGATTCAGCAGTAGCCATCTTAACTAATTTCCAAACCCAAACTGAGAAGAGAAATTCCCAATGAATCTAGAGCTTCTTTTACCCAGAGTATTTTAAACACAAAAAAAGATAAGGAGGGTAAAGCAAAGAGTTGAGAGAGCTCTGGACACATGGATGAACCTGCAACCTGAAAGGAGGGTGTGAGGTATGAGGTAGGGCAGAGGCACTGGTTTCCTCTTTTTTTTTTTTTTTTTTTTAACCAAAGCACTGCTCACCTCTGGCTTATGGTGGTGTAGGGGATTGAACCTGGGACTTTGTGGAGAATCAGGTCTTCTTAAATATGACAAAAACAAAGTACTGTCCGAAATATTCTTGTTTCTTAGATAGAACTGATGCCCACAGGAAACTCTCAGAATCCTAACTCCTGGTCAAGGTGTTTATCCTTCACTTTCTTCCCACCAGGCCAGCAGGAAAGAGTGTTTTTTCTGCCCTGGCTCCTCCAATGCCCACAACAGGTTCAGGCCTGCCTCTGGTCCCACTATCACCATTTGACAGTGACAAGATCCAGGATTTCACTGGAACATGCCCTCCAACAGTTCTTAAGACTCCAGAGCCTATGATGAAGCCCCAGTTAGTGCTAAGGCTGAGGTTCTGTTCAGTATATGATGAGTCAGCATATGTCAGCACATGACAGTAAACTCATTGGGAAAGGTGTACAAAACAATGAAGGCTAGGGAGAGGAGAGACAGCATAATGGTTACGCAACAAGATTCTCATGCCCGAGGCTCTGAAGTCCTAGGTTCACCCAGGACCACTATAAGCCTGAGCTGAGCAGTGCCCTGATATTAGAAAACAATGGAGGCCAGCTCTGCATGCATCTGGTGTGCCACAGCTGGCTTTGGCAGTCCCTTCCAAAATGAAGTGTCTGCACTGAATGTGCAGCTTTGTGTCCATTTAGTGTTAATCTGATAGGTAATTATTATTTGGGGGGGGGGGGGCGGGAAGACTCTGAGAATGGCCAACTTTCCCAAAGTAAATCAGTGGCTTCTTCACTTTACACCAACCAGTCACTTCCTTATGAAAGCCTCCAGTGGAATATTCTGCTTCCAGATAGCAAGGAACCTGTATTGTTGGAGGCTCTGACATGGCTAGAGGAATAAGGAGGCAAACTTGGCGGTCCATCAAGTTCTGCCTTAAATATCAATTGGCAGGTTCAGATGTGCACATAAACCCACCAGGGAAATGTGTTCCTGGAAGTGGAACTACCTCTGAGCCCTGTGGACTCCTAAGGTCAAGTGCATATCCTGTAACCAGGGCAGCATCAACTGGGCACCCACTCATACTTGTAGTCCACAGAAATTCTAGTCATTTACAGTCAAAGTAGGGAAGAAGGACTGCAAATGTAATTGGGCATCCACTGCATTTTTATTTGCTGAATTTGGTATTGCTGCACCGTGTCTGAGAATCAGCAGAGGACTGTGATTTCTATAATTCCGAAATGTCAGCTTGAAAAGGTGACAGTATTCTTTGCCTTGTGAAATTATACTTCTAAGAAGTAAAAGAGCAGCTAAGAGGTTGTATAGTGGCTAAACCACTAGCTTTGCAAACATGAGGTCTCAAATTTGGTTTTTTGTTTTTTTAAGTTGAATATTCTTTATTATATATGATTTTCCTTCTACAAATACTCTATTTTCTTTTTTTTTAAATATTTATTTATTTCCTTTTTGTTGCTCTTGTTTTTATTGTTGTTGTAGCTATTGTTGTTGACATCATCCTTGTTGGATAGGGCAGAGAAAAATGGAGAGCGGAGGGGAAGACAGAGAGGAGGAGAGAAAGATAGACACCTACAGACCTGCTTCACCACCTGTGAAGTGACTCCCTTGCAGGGGGGGAGCCAGGGGCTCGAACCGGGATCCTTATGCCAGTCCTTGCGCTTTGTGCCATGTGCGCTTAACCCACTGCACTACCACCCAGCTCCCGGGGTCTCAAATTTGGTCCAAAGCACCACATATGCCAGAGTATACTCTGCTTCTCTCTCTCTCTCTCATCAGTAAGTGAATCTTAAAAAGAGAGAGAGGTAAGATAATTATTAATGAAACACCTCTATAAGAGAGCAGGCTATGGAGAAGACACAATACAGAGAAAGGCTGAAGGAATTTAAAATTTTTTACTCTAGTGTCTTCAAACATCCTCATAAAACCAATTTCCATTATGCAGCCCTCACTGTAGCAGCTACTCATAACTGGTTGTAAATGTTTCTAAAGACTGTTTCTATCTATGGCTAAGATTCTGTGGGAAAATTATAAGGAGAAGCTTCAAAGCAAGTTTGGTGTACAGCTGCTTGCTCCCATGTATCTCTTCTTCAGCACTTTAGACACCTGAGAAGTGCAGCCTTTAGCACAGGGATGAGGAGCTGTGGAAGAAGTTACAGGGTTCTCAGGACATCCTCCCCAAGAAACAATGATTATTGAGAGAAACTTCACAGCCCCTCCCCCCAAAAAAAAGACTCCTTAGAAGAATCCTAAAATTCAAAGACTAACTACAAAGGTTAGATATATTTTGGACAATCTGTATTAAAAATATTCAATAGGGGCCGGGCAGTGGCACATCAGGTTAAGTGCACATAGTACAAAGCACAAGGACCTGCACAAGGATCCTGGTTTGAGCCCCCGGCTCCCCACCTGCAGGGGGCTCAATTCACAGATGGTGAAGCGAAGCAAGTCTGCAAGTGTCTTTCTCTCCCCTTCTCCTCTCGATTTCTCTCTGTCTTATCCAATAAAAATGGCCACCCGGAGCAGTGGATTTGAAGTGCAGGCACCGAGCCCCAATGATAACCCTGGAGGCAAAAAATAATAAAATAAAATGAAAATTATTCAGCGATAAACCTGTAAGAGCATATTCATAATTCAAACAGTGGCCAACCACCAATGTCAAGCCCAAGGCTTGTGAACACAGACCAAGTAAGTTAGGCTCAAAGAGGAGCCCACATGGATGAGAGGTGCAGGAGATGGGTTCAGGGACTCACAGGATCACACTGAAATTCGCAACAGCCAAAAGCTGAAATAGCCAGGTATACAACTTACATAGACCTTTCTGAGGCAGTTGTTTTCTGAGCAGCTCTCTGTGCTCTCAGGCCTGACAAGCCTGGAAAGCCTCAAGGAATCCTCACTTGGAGGCTCTGCTCCCTAACAGTGAGAGAGCTGGCCATTTACAAAGAACTGTCCTACATAGTGAGAAAGAATCACTGGGAGGTGTAGTTGCAAATGGTAGAGCAGTGTGCAGGCTACTGAGCCAAGGACAGGTGGAGATGGAAGGAAGGAACCCTGTCACTTGGAGCTGGTCCCTAAGCCTGTGCTTATGTTGTGAGGGTTTATGTTAGCTTGGCCATAACATCTGCCTGAGCTGCAAAAACACTAAACAACGGCAAGATGATGGGAGAAAAGAAAAGCTCTCTGAACACAGAGGCTCATGGTAAGAGCATGCTCACTAAACTGACAGCTTGCTACAGCTCTCCACGTCAGTGAGAACAGGCACTGACTGGTGCCTCTCCTGTGGGCACAGGGCCCACTGCTGCTCTGCCACCTACACAAAGAGGTAGGGAAAAAGCACAAGAGCCCACATAGCACCTACTCGCTCTGTTGGAGAAAAGTCTAGGGATCTAAACAGTGAGTCTTCTCCCGAGAGTCTAAACACCAGAACAGGACTTTGCAGAACAGAGTTTTGCAGAGATGGAATGCACTTCAGTCCAGGACACTTGAGATGTACAGCACTATCTGTCCACCCCCTAATTTTAAACCATTTTCCACAGACTAATTATACTGGCTAATTATCTAACGGGGTGGGGAGAAAATGAATGAATCCTTTCAATATCTGATAGATTTCCTTTCCCTCTTTTGTCTTTTTGTTTTTCTCCTTGGCCGAAAAAAAGAGCTCCTAAATTTGGAAAACACAATTAATATCCAAAGCAGCTCTAGAAATTACATTTAAGGGATTTTGAAATATCAGAGCAGATTCCCTCTTTCCATCTGCTACTTAACCCTTAAATGGCCTCTGCAAAGAAAGACAAAAGCTTTCTGGCCCCTTGATCTAACACTCTTCAAGGGGCTCAGGTTTTGCCCAGCCAACATTTGTAGATACGTATCTTCTGGCAGGAGTGGACTCTCCTCTGGGATAGGTGAATTCTTGTCCCTTCTACTGAGCAGCTTACTACCATACCAGCATCTGGGTCAGGCACTGCAGGATGTGAGGCCAGATCTTAGCTGCCCAGTCATGATGTCTCTTGAGTCCAGAACAAGAAAAGACCGCCTGTGGACATTCTGGGCAGTAAACAGATTGTGTAACCAGCCTCAAGCATCAGAGGTGGGGATGACAGTCTCAAGAGTCCCACCATGTGTTTGAGCGTTCTAGCTGAGGCCCCAAGTTCACAGATAAGGAAAAAATAGTTAGCCTGGTGTGTACCCTGGTCCTAATAAAGGATAAAGAATGGGGTGGGGGGGGCGCAGCTGGGTGGTGGTGCAGTGCAAGCACACATGGCGCAAAGTGCAAGGACTAACATAAAGATCCCAGTTAGAGCCTCCAGCTCCCCACCTGCAGGGGGGCCGCTTCACAGGCGGTGAAGCGGGTCTGCAGGTGTGTCTATCTTTTTCTCCCCGTCTTCCCCATCTCTCTCGATTTCTTTCTGTCCTATCCAACAGCAACAACAACAATAAACAACAAGGGCAACAAAGGGGAAAAAAATAGCCTCCAGGAGCAGTGGATTCGTAGTGCAGGCATCAAGCCCCAGTGATAGCCCTGAAGGCAAAAAAAAAAAAATGGTTACCATTTTCCAGGGTATTGTGTGTGTTTGTGTACAGGAAAGCGCTTCTCCTTGTCCTTCAGGGTCACTACACATATGCACAGGGACCAGGAAGGTTGGTATTCAGCTGACTGAGACAGGAATGTCACATTCAAGCTCCCACGCCTCTTGCCACACAGCTGACATCCTACTCTGAAGGAACTTGATCTACAGGACGTGCAACAAACTGAGCTGCCAGTCAATTAAAGATGTGCCAGGTACTCTGGTAGCCAATGGAGAAAGCACAGCACCCTCCCACCCAGCCCCAGTGTGCCTGGCTTCTACGGCCCTGTGTGCATGGACTCCAGGCCTGTGGAAGAAACAAGCAAAACAGCCAACCATCAGGACAGGCTCCCTGGTGTAGCCGGTGTAGCCGTTCTGCACTGAGGGCATCCATTGGGGGGCCTTGCTTATTTGCTAACTGGAGATGGTTACATCTATTCCCCACCACCAACAAACATGCTCATTTTCTTAGCCTTAATCATCAATCTCTTAGGATTTTAGTAATTATAATTAATATTTAATACAGTACAAAAGCCACTATTTAGTTTATCGACAAAGCCACATTTCCAAGGGGGCTGGGGGAAGAGGAGACAGCATAACGGTCATGCAAAGAGACTCTAATGCCTGAGACTCCAAAGGCCCAAATTCAATCTGTACAACCACCACTATAAGCCAGAGCTGAGCAGTGCCCTGGTAAAAATAATAATAATTAATTAAACCACATTTCCAGATGAAGCATACTTCTGCCTGGTTACCACACCATCCCCTCCACCTCACACAGCAGTATTAGGCATTGGGTCCCCACATACCTGTACTGCTGGCTAGCATCCTAGAGTGCCTACTGGACTGTAGAGACAGACCTTAACCTACAGGATTTAAAACTGGCAAACACTTACATGTTACTCTCCCATAATGTAATTTGGAGTAAATTAGGATGAAAGCTCATGGACATACTTAGAAATCAGGTACCTGGTGGCAGAAGGGCATCTAGTGAGAACAGTGGGGCATGGTTTCTGCTGGACTACCCACCAGCCTATAACAAATGATTCACTCAGCTCCCTGAGTTACCCTACAAAGCCAGAATAATTCAGTTCCCTTTCAAAACTCTAGTTCTTCCCAGGTTTCAACCCAAATGTTCAAAATACAAAACTACCCTGGGGTAGCAAAACTACTCAGTATGTCACTTTTTTTTTTTTTTTGCCTCCAGGATTGTTGCTGGAGCTTGGTGCCTGCACTACAAATCCACTGCCCCTGGAGGCCATTTTTTTCATTTTGTTACCACTGTTGTTATTGTTGGATAGGACAGAGAGAAATGGAGAGAGGAAGGGGGGGGGGATAGACATCTGCAGACCTGCTTCACTCCAGGTGGGGAGCCGGGGGGCTCGAACTGGGATCCTTACACCAGTCCTTGTACTTCATGCCATGTGCACTTATCCCGCTGCGCTAACTGCCTAGCCTCCAAGTATGCCACTTATTACAGCTTAAACATCATAAATGTTCTCTTAAAAAAAATTTTTTTTTATTTATAAAAAGAAAATATTGACAAAACCATAGGATAAGAAGGATACAGCTTCACACAATTCCCACCACCAGAACTCCATATACCAACCCCTCCCCTGATAGCTTTCCTACTCTTTAACCCTCTGGGAGTATGGACCCAAGATCACTGTGGGATGCAGAAGGTTGAAGGTCTGGCTTCTGTAACTGCTTCCCGGATGAACATGGGTGTTGACAGGTTGATTGTTGGTATGCTTCTAAATTCTGCTTATAAGACCTTCTGTTTTGATCATCACATTAGGTTCATTTGTATTACTTACCATGTGGTCTATTTACATAATCACTGTTTTACCTGGGTCCCACCCTGCCTGCAGAGTATTGGTTTAATCCCCACTGGTTAGATGGAAACTTTCTATGTTCTTTTCTGCTCTTTTTTTGCTCTGCCCCCTCTCCTAGTCATTTCCTTTCGCTTGCCACTTCCGGTGAAGAGATGCATACAAGGCGATGTATCTTATTAATAAACGAGATACTGCTTCCCAGATCAGCCATGAGTCCCTGGTCGTCTGTCTCCTTCCCTCGAAGTCAGACAGGCAAATAGTGCCGGAACAGGGACTGGCATATGGTGCCCAACCAACGTGGGACCTAACCCACCTATCCCCCAGATAAGTAAGCTTGGCTACCCATCCACCATGAAGAGGTTTCCCAAAGCCTCTACTCTTTCTTCATGAGACAGTTTCTCTGTCTCTGGAACATTTTGCTCTGGGCCACACTTTGGTTCCCTGACCAAGAACTTTGGTTTCTTATGACCGTGATTGTAGAGCTTGGAAGATGCACGGAGATTTCCCCTGGGACTTTCTGGACTCCCTCTCGCATGTTTCCCGCGGAGAAGGACTACTCTAACTTGAAGAGCATTTCTGGTCCCAGTTCAGAGCACCATTTGCCGTTCTAACTTCAAGGACGGGAGACAGACGACCAGGGACTCATGGCTGAGCTGGGAAGCAGTACCTCATTTATTAATCAGATACATCGCCTTTTATGCATCTCTTCACCGGAAGTGGCAAGCGAAAGGAAATGACTAGGAGAGGGGGCAGAGCAAAAAAAGAGCACAAAAAGAACATAGAAAGCTTCCATCTAACCAGTGGGGATTAAACCAATACCCTGCAGGCAGGGCGGGACCCAGGTAAAACAGTGATTATGTAAATAGAACACATGGTAAGTAATACAAGTGAACCTAATGTGATGATCAAAACAGAAGGTCTTATAAGCAGAATTTAGAAGCATACCAACAGTTGATCCATACTCCCAGCCTGTCTCTCCCTTTCCCTAGTGCTATGGGGCTTTGGGGAAGTGGGGCTCTGGGGAAGTGGGGCTCCAGGACACACTGGTGGGGTTGTCTGTCCAGAGAAGTCTGGTAGGCATAAACATCATAAATTTTCTACCACAAATAATAAGCCATCTTCCTGACAGAAAGGATGACATTAAGAACAGCAAAAAACAATAAACAACAACAACAACAAACAAAAAAACCCATTTTTTAACTCAGACTTGGGAGACAGCACAATGGTTAAGCAAAAAGCCTTTCATGCATGAGGTGCCAAAAGTCCTAGGTTCAATCTCCAGTACCACTATAAGTCAAAGCTAAGCAGGTGCTTTGGTTTTTTAAAAAAAGTTTTAACTTGTAAGATCTGCCTAATGATCACTTTTAAGGAAGATGGTTTATATATTATTTTAATAGCATTAAGACTTTATATACTTGCGGGCTGAGTGGTGGCACACCTGGTTGAACGCACATGTTATAATGTGCAAGGACCCAGGTTCATGCCCCCAGTCCTCACCTGTCAGAGGAAAGCTTCATGAGTGGTGAAGCAGGTCTGCAGGTCTTTCTCTCTTGTCTTTTTCCTTCTCTATCTGCCCCTTCCTTCTTGATTTCTGGCTGTCTCTAATAATAATGGTAATTTAAAAAAATTATTACTATCTGCTTTAAACACACACTTATTATACCTTGTAGTCATTCGAATTCTAGTCTTGGAGGTCAAATTATCCAAAATGTCCCCCAAAGACCTTCATATTCATATAAATTCAAGCAAAATTTGGTTGGTCAAACTATCACAGACTTGCCCCAAGGCTAAGGCTTGGGGGACAGGAAATAGAGTGGTGTCCTGGACAAGAAGGTATAAGAAGTGAAAACTATTTCATTTTCACAGTACTTATTCAATATATAAAGGATATGTTTAAAAATATTATTTTCCTATTGCTAGATCTCTGGATGAGAAAGTACCCAGTCAATAAAGAAACTGGGGAAAAGATTTTTAGGGAATAAATACTTGTCTCAAGCTGAAACAGCCAACATGGTAGACCAACCTTTCTTCGTTTCCCAAGTCTGTCCTAGGGGTAAACAGGAAGATTTATTTCTAACAAAGGGAACAAAGAACACACAGAAAATCAATGATCTTTTAAACTACCACATAATAAAGGAATTTAAGTAGACACAATTATGTACTGATTTTCTATCCACAGTATGTTACACCCAACTATAGGAAGATCAACTGTTTAAAGGGGGAGGGGGAATCTTTAGGATGTATAGTGCAGATACTGCAAAAACAGTAATCAAAATCCTGGAGCTTTAGGGTGAATACAGCTGGGATTTTGACTCCTGTATACTGAGGTGTTAGTTACATATCTGGCAAAACAGTGAAAATGTAGCTTATTTCTAGTAGAAAGGACAAATTTACACGTCCCTCACACTAAAGTTTGTCTAAAAATGGCAACGCCTAGCCTCTAACCATCATCTTTGAGATTGTTAAGAAAATCAGATGAAATCCAACCACATGATGGCAAAATGGCACTTCCTAAATATACTGAAGACAGCATATGGTTATCAAAAGACTTTCATGTCTGAGGCTTCCAAGTCTAGGGTTCAATCCCAGGTACCAATTCAAGCCAGAGTAGAGCATTGCTCTGGTAAAAATTAAATTAGTAAAAATAAATAAATAAACAAAAAACCCTGAACTCAGGTAGTGTGTTTCTTATCATTCTTAATGGCAGCTCTAAATATGCAATGGTGATCAGCTTTTTTTTTTTTTTAATTAGTGGTTTAATAGTGACTAACAAGATTGTAAGACAACAGGGGTATAACTCCATATAGTTTCATGTCCCACCCCCTCCATTGTAAACTTATTATTTATCCTTCTGGGAGTATGGACCAACATTCTTTTATTTTTTATTTTTTAAATTAGCTTTATTTGACAGACAGACAGAAATCAAGAGGGAGACAGAGAGGGAAAGAGAAAGATACCTGCAGCAAGTACTGTTTCACTACTCACTGTTTTCACTACTCATTTCCCTCTGCAGGTGGGGAGCCAGGGGCTTGAACCCAGGTCTACTACCTCCTGGATCAAAATACTTTATTTTGGTGGAAGGTATGGTATGGCTTCTGTAATTCCTTGATTCATACCCCCCCACCGCCCCCCCGCCTGTTTCTATCTTTCCTTAATGGGATAAAGCTCATTATTTTTAAAATAGCATGGGGGGGTAGATTGCAGCATAATAGTTATGCAAAAAGATTCTCAAACCTGAGGTTTCAAAGTCCCAAGTTTAATCCCCCCACACACACCTCAACCCCACCACCACCACCACCACAAGTCAGAGCTCAGTAGTACTCTGGTAAATCAATATAAACAAAGTAGCATAAGTAACAACAAAGAAACTCACAAGTTGCAACTTTTGAACAGCTGGTTGGAGAAATATGTATGTTCATAGGCTATAAAGGGATTCTCTAATACAAAATCTTCTATTACCCAGACACTTAATTTTTCCATTAAATATATTTAAGAGGATAAAGTCACATGTAAGAACATAGAATAAGATGAAGGGGCATTTCAAATCAGTAGGAAGATAGAGAAAAATGAAAAATCTGGCTGGCTATGGTGGGAAAGGTTATCACAAATGCAAATCTTGGGTTAGGGAGACAGCATAATGATCATGCAACAATGCTCATGCCTGAAGTGCTGCTCAACTGGTGCTGAGATTGAACCTGGGACCTTGTAGGTTTCAGCTGGAAATCTTTTTGCATAATCATTGTGCTAGCTCCCACCACTGATCACAACTTTCCATGCTGCTGACATTTTCCATTGAATTTCAATGCTACCATCTCATTTTGTTCCTGCCTCTAGTAATAAGAAGTCTATTTGTGTATTTTTTTCTAACTCCAAACTTTCCTCTTTTCAGTCCAACATCTAATGTGCAGTTTAATTATCTTTTTTTAAAAATTTATTGGATAGAGACAGGTAAAAATTGAGAGAGAAGGAGGTGATAGGGAAGGAGAGAGACTGAGAGACACCTTCAGCCCTGCTTCACCACTTGTGAAGCTTAATGTGCAATTTAAAGTATCTTTCCATCACTGTGATTTTTACCATAACCCAATCAAAATATCCATGGCTTCTCACTGCCCATGAGCTAAAGTTCACACTTCCATAACACAACACTGGCCAGGAGTTAACAAACCTGGCCCAGGCCCATTTTGTAGGACGCTAAGAACCATTTTTCAGTTATAAAATAAAAAGAATATGTAGCACATGCCTCATATGTATGAGGTCCTGAGTTTGATCCTCAGTATAAAATGAGAAAGAAACTATTTGTGGCCTGCATTTGAAAGTATCTGCTAACTCCTCACTTAGCCCAGCAATGTGTGTGTGTCAGCAGGGAATGAACTCAATAGCTCACACATGCACCACTAAAGACTCCTGGGCTCATTATTTCCTCTTTTCTTTGTTTTTATTGAGAAATAGGAGAGGCGGGCCAGGTGTGGTGCACCTGGTTGAGCACACTTTACAATGTGCAAGGACCCGGGTTCAAGCTCCCAGTCCCCACCCAAAGGGGAAAAGCTTTGTGAGTGGTAAAGCAGTGCTGCAGGTGACTCTCTGTCTCTCTCCCTCTCTGTCTTCCTCTACGAGGGCCTCATGATTTCTGGCTATCTATTCAATAAATAAAGATCATAATAAAAAAAAATTAAAAAGAGAGAGAAACCTGGACACTGCTCCACCATCCATGAAGCTCCCCCTCAGTACCATTTATAGTACTTACTCCCTGTAGTGCTAGAGTTTAAGTCCAGAATCTCACTCATGGCCAGGCAAACACTGGATTGGGTCAGCTATCTCTTGGCCTTCAGCAATTTCCAGGTCCAAAGTGGTGTGTCAAATATCCTTCAAGCTACTTAAAATTCATTTACCAGTGCTCTGGAGTCTAAGCTGCTGCACAACTTTTGTTCTTACTGATCCACCTCCAAGCTCTTGTAGAATTTCCCATGCTACACTGAGGTTTATCAATGTCTCTGCCTCATCAGAAAGAGAGCCTCGAAGAATGAAGAACTTTGCTTTGTTCATCTTTGCAAACAGTACACATCCCACAACTTTCTGAAGAATACATTTTAAATGATGAAATGTCTATAGACAAGCATGCATCATAGGAACATGGTGTGAAGAATGTGTAGCCTTTGTCACTGATCTGGACTAGTTCTTCAGAATGGAAGTGAGGAACAGAAAGGTCATACAGCACTCCCAGTGGTGTGTGCCAAGGTAAGATTCTGAGTTGGGGGGAGGCAGGAGGCAGCACAGTCAGTTATGTGCACATGGCACAAAGAGCAAGGACTTAAGGATCCTGGTTCCAATCCCCCAGTACCCCACCTGCAGGGGGTTGCTTCACAAGCTGTGAAGCAGGTCTGCAGGTGTCTTTCTCTCCCCCTCTCCTCTCCATTTCTCTCTGTCCCATCCAACAACAACAATAATAATAACGATAAACAACAAGGGCAACAAAAGGAAAAAAATAGCTTCCAGAAACAGTGGATTCGTAGTACAGGCACTGAGCCCCAGCAATTATCGTGGAGGCAAAAAAAAAAAAAAAAAAGATTCTGAGTTAGGCTGCAGCTTGGGACACTGGGAGAAAGGAGAGGGTGCTTAGAGAGATTTAATGTGGGTCTTCATCTCTATCATCTGAATTTTCTCTGGTAGACACCAGTAAAGACTACGATCCTGTTTCATTACTTTTGGCTGCTAGAATTTGCTTCTTAAAAGATTGCTCTATGCAGGGACCGGATCTCCGGAGTACTAGTGCTTCAGAGGGCTCCATCCTGCTTCTGCCACTGTGTGACAAATGGGAGCTGGTGTTGCTGGTTCCCTGCTCTGGTTCAGAACTGAGCTCCAACTCTTCTCCCTGCCTGGCCTCATCTCTCTCCCATTCGTTTCATCTAATGCGTGTTAAAAAGAACAGGGAAAGGGCAGTTCTTGCTGGTCACTGCCTGGCTCAGCCTCCTGGGCTGATCAGACTATGAGTTCTATTCTGGGACAAAAGAAAAGACTGTCCTGTCCTAGATCAATGACTCCAACCACAGCTTCCTGGGAACAATGCCACCAGAAAGGACCCTCAAAGTCAAAGGTCCACCATTACCGGCTGTGGGCTAAATAAGCATACCACCACAGACAAGACATAAGCTATTTTTTCATGAAGGCAGTGCTAATAGATCCTTGAAACATTCTCACTTTCTAGCCTCTCCATTGATGTTACATACCTTTCATTACCACAACCATGAGGAGCATTAAAATTTCTTGATGTGAGAAGAAAGTTTATTTGGTTCTTTTAAAATACTGACATATTGGGCGCCGGGTGGTGGTACAGCAGGTTAAATGCACATGGCGCAAAGCACAAGAACCACCTATGGATCCTGGTTCAAATCAAGCCTCAGGCTCCCCACCTGCGGGGGGCGGGGGGGGATCGCTTCACAGGTGGTGAAGCAGGCCTGCAGGTGTCTATCTTTCTCTCCCTGTCTTCCCCTCCCTCTCGATTTCTCTCTGTCCTATCCAACAACAACAGCAATAACAATAATACTAACAACAAATAATAACAACAGCAATGATAAACAACAAGGGCAACAAAAGGGAAAAAAATGGCCTCCAGGAGCAGTGGACTCATAGAGCAGGCACTGAGCCCCAGTGATAACCCTGGAGGCAAAAATAAATAAAATAAAATACTGACATATTTATTATGTAATATACATATTAGCATATACAACAAACAGGAACTGAGCTCAGAAGCTCACACTTGCAAATACTGTGCTCTACCACTACAACCTCCCAGGGTGTAAGGAGGAAATTACAACCTCCCAGGGTGTAAGGAAGGGGGAGAAACAAGGAGAATGGCATCTGCAGCACTGATTCACCACTTCTGAAGTATTACTCCCTTGCAGATGGGGACCATGGGCTTCAATCTGGGTTCTTGAGCACTGTGACACATGCTCTCTATCGGTCGCACCCCTACCAGAAAAAAATCTTCCAGTGCACTGAAAACCACTGGTAATCTCTGACATGAGTCCCTGACGCAGGTCTCATGGGCCTTCCAGGCTTGGGAATTCACCAGCTCACAGGGCAGAGCTGGCCCAGTCACTACTCGCCAACACAGTGGCAGGCAAGGCTCCCCCCCCCCCCCCCCTGACATTTCTAAAGATGCAGGTAAAATTGGGATTGGAAGAATGCATACACTAAGGAAACTGAGTACCAGGGGTTGGGCATTGGTACACTCAATTAAACACATATTACCATGCACAAGGACCTGAGTTCGAGTCCCCATGCTCCCCACCTGCAGGGGGTAGGGAGGAGCTTCATAAGCAGTGAGGCAGGTCTGTGGGTGTCTATCTTTCTCTCTTCCTCTCTATCTCCCCCTCCTCTTTCAATTATTGTTCTCTCTCTGACCCAATAAGATAGAAAGGATAAAAACAAAAAAGGGGGGGGGTGGCCACCAGATGTGGTGAATTTGTTGTGTAGGCACTGAGCTCCAGGGATAACTCTGGTAGCAATAAAAAAAATAAATAAATAGAAAACCGAGTAGTCAATTCCTCTTTGCAGACCAGAAGAGTAACTCAAGTCCTTGGAGTGCTGTCTAAAATGCCAAGAACCGCAAGGGGAGGGGGCTGGTAAACCCCAAAGGGGCATGGCACTGTTCTCTAAAGAGCATCCAAATTTGAGCACTTCAACAGCAGAGTCTCAGTAAATACTTGCCAGGAAAGTCTTATATATCACAGGACATCATCTACATTGAGATAAGGGGAGTGGACACATGCCTTCTGCATATATCACCCAGATCTGAACCCTGGTACCACATGGGAGCAGACAGTCATACTGGGGGAGGTGCTGGTGCTGTGGTGCCTCTGTCTGAATGAAAATGTTGACCCTGGAGCAATGGAGTCCACATGCAGATGGAATGGAGGAGGCAGTCAAGAGGTGGCACAGTGGATAGAGTGCAGGATATGATTCAATGGAGTCCTGGGTTCAATCCTCTGTACTGCTTATGCCAGTTGTGCTCTGTGCCCCTGACCCTCTTATTCTAAACTGTCAAGTGGCAGCAGCTGCCTTTCATTTTATTAGAACAAAGTCACCATCTTGTGGTGAAAACAGAAAGTGCAGAAAACCACAAATCACATTCCTCATATTGGTAATTTTTTTTCTTAAATCTTCCACAACACTACTCTGTAATATAATAAAAACAAAACAGAGAAAAACAAACACATTTATAGTTGAATTTCATTAAAAATTCTCATTTTGAGCATGATAAAGACAGTTCAACCTAAAGAATTTACTATGTCTCTCTTTGGCCCAGACCACAACCATGTAAGTTTCTCTACTTCTCTCTTTCTCTCCCTCTTTCCCAGGACAAACATGTGAGCAGTTTTCAGTCCTGTTTCTTTCCTTCTTTTTCTCTCTCTCCTTCCCTTTCTCTTTCTCTCTCTCTTTTTCCCTAAAACATGTTTTGTTTTCAATAAATTAATTTACCTGAAAGAAAAAAAAGAATTTACTATGTTAAAACACCTGACACAAAATGTAAACTTTACACAGAAATGTGAAACTTAAATACAATAGAACATAAACTCTATGAGAAATGGTACTTTCGTTGGTTTGTTCTGTTCACTAAATCCTTCTATTAAAAGTCACCCTTAATCTTTAGTCTCATAATGAGAGTCCTCAGCATCCCAAAGTGATCTGTTCCTGAAATGGGATCCCCAAAAGGGTGGCCTATCAGAGAGGGACACAGTCTCAGATTTCCTGAGAATGATAAACCAGGCTGAACCCAACCGACTCTAGCAATCTGGACACAAAATGAGTCACAGGGACTCAAATCTTACTGGCCCTTGAAACAGTAACAGCTAAGACCAATTTGTATAGGCTTTATTCTAGGAAAAAGTGAATAAAAAGGAGCCCTAGAGGCAGAAAGATTTGGGGGCCATCAAGAACTTGACTGAGCTAATATTCAGCTCCTAGCTTTCCCATCCTCCCTCACACTTCCACTCCTGGGAGGGCAAAAGGTTGACTGGAGTTAATATACTCTGGCTCTGAACTCTGTGTGTTCAAGAGCCATAAAGCAATCTCATGCGAAAGCTAGTGTGATGCCAGGCAATGCACCTTCATGTGGCTTCATCATCAGGGGCAGCAGCTACTGGTATTTCCCACGTTAGAATTAAAGTGGAGGGAGTCAGGCGGTAGCGATGCAGGTTAAATGCAGGTGGCGCAAAGTGCAAAAACGGGCTGCTGTAAGGATCCTGGTCCCCACCTGCAGGGGGGAAGCTTCACAAGTGGTGAAGCAGATCTGCAGCTGTCTATCTTTCTCTCCCCCTCTGTGTCTTTCCCCCCTCTCTCCATTTCTCTCTGTCCTATCTAACAATGACATCAATAATAACTACAACAATAATAAAAAAAACAAGGGCAACAAAAGGGAAGATGAATAAATAAAATATATAATATAGAATTAAAGTGGAGAAAATACTGACTTGATCATTAATTCCTCTAACAATAACCCCATTGCATATTAGCATCTATGAACATTTCTCAAAACCAAACAAAAGCTAGAGATAAGAGTGGCACTGCTGCAAAACAAAACAAAACAAAAAAACTAGTATAGCTACAGGCCCTTTGAAATATAACTAAAATATGCCTACTAGCTATCTACAAAATGGAGGATTCCCCCCCCCCCTCAACGCTTCACCTGCACTATTCCAGCCTTTAGGTCCATAATTGTCCAACAGTTTGTTTGCCTTTGTACATTAAATCTCTTTTCAGCCACCAGGTTCCAGGTGCTAGCAGGATGTGACCAGACTTCTCTGGACAGACAACCCCACCAATGTGCCTTGGAGCTCCACTTCCACCAGAGCCCTTCCCCACTAGGGAAAGAGAGACACAGACTGGGAGTATGGATCGACCTGTCAACACCCATGTTCAGCGGGGAAGCAATTACAGAAGCCAGACCTTCAACCTTGGCATCCCACAATGATCTTGGGTCCATACTCCCAGAGGGTTAAAGAGTAGGAAAGCTATCAGGGTTAAAGAGTAGGAAAGCTATCAGGGGAGGGGTTGGTACACGGAGGTCTGGTGGTGGGAACTGTGCGAAGCTGTACCCCTCTTATCCTATGGTTTTGTCAATGTTTCCTTTTTATAAATAAAAAAATTTTTTAAAAAGTGGCACTGCTTTGCATTTTTGCAGAAGTGATAGATTTCTTAACAGCAATAAGCAAAACTGGAGACAGTTTTGACTTAAAGCCCCTACAGCAGGTGCTGTGGCGCTCTGGTGAGCGTGGCCATGTGGCAGGGGAAGACCTGGAGACCTGGGCTATAGCACTGCAGAGCTGGAGCCGCACCCGCTGGTAACAAAGGAGGCCCAGTTCATGGGACAGTTCTGTTTAGGCTGAGGTTCTTGGACCTCAGCCTAAATGTGAACTGGATTTTTTTTTTAAGTAATGAGCACAATCATATAAACTGAATTACACAGAAATGACAAATTAGATTTTTCTACTGTGAAACTAAAGCATGCTCATTTATAATATATATATACATACATACATATATATACATATACATGTATATATCCCAAAAATATGTACCAAACATGATTCAGAATAACCAAGTTAACTTTTGGTATACTGCCTGCCTTTAGGTATTGCTCCTACACTTAATTTTCTTTTTTTAGCTCATCTGCAAAACATAAAAATGATAACCCCTAGATAAGCAATAACTACTGTAGGAAACTATCACTAGTTTATTACTGAAAGTCTCCAGGGGAGGGGGCTGGGTGGTGGCTCATCCAGTTAAGCGCACATAATACCATGTGCAAAGACCTTCGTTCATATCCCTGTTCCCCACCTGCACGGGGAAGCTGCACAAGCGGTGGTGAAGCAAGTCTGCACGTGTCTTTCTCTCTACCTATCTCCTCTCCCCTCTCAATTTCCCTGTCCTGTCAAGTAAAATAGAAAGAGGAAAAAATGGCAGCCAGGAGTGGTGGATTCATAGTGCTGGCACTGAGCCCCAGTGATAACCCTGGTGGCTAATAAATGTCTCCAAGGGAGGAAAGGCTGTCTCCATGGCAAAGCAGCATAGCATAGATGGGCACACAGAGCGGGAGGAGGAGCCAGCTATTGTCCACCCAAGAAATAACCATAGTCCCCAGCAGCAAGAAAGCAGGTGCGAGGATGGACAGTACTCCTACCCCGGCCCCTGAGGAGTCAGACAGCTCAGCAGCCTCAAGCTAGCACTCAGGCAGACAGGAGGAAAAGGCCAGGATAAGGCTCCAATGTTACAGGCAAGGAGGTTGTGAGCTGGTGCCACCAGTACCAGGCAGTGGACAGAGGCCAAAGTGGGAGGTAGGGGAGGCTCTGAGCATGGGCACAGAACAGGGACACTTACTGACCTCTGGTGCTCGGGGTCTAGGGAGGGGATTCTGTTGGTGGTGTAAGAGATAGCAGAAGCAGACAAGCACCCACCAGGCACACAGGTAAGACTGCAAGAGGGTGGCGGGAAAAGGGCAGAGATACTGTCTGGGAGCTGGTGGGGAAAGAGGGTAAAAAAGTTGTAGGGGGTGGGGGTTGGCATACTGGCATGTGATGAAAATATTCCAAAGAGAAAAAAAGAAAATGAAGGGGCAACATGGGGGGGGGGGCAGAGAGAGAGGTTGGTGAGAATGTGAATAGAGAGAAGGGGGAAGTGGGAGATGGGGCAAAGGCCTCTGGCAGCAGGCCTGGCAGATCTGGGGCACTGGCAGGTGGCAGCACAGCGGAGCACAGGGGAGGGGTCTCTCTCTCTAGGGACAGCGCTAGGGTCTGGAAGACATGGGAAGCTGCCTGGCTCCTGCTGCCCTGATCACACTCTGGCCCAGCACCACTGCACAGGGGCTTCTTTCTTCCCTCACTCACCCCCTTACCGTCCTTATGTCTGCTTAAATATCCCTTCTACATAAGAAACAACAAAAATAGCAGATAAACAGGACTTTTATCAACCCTCTCCCCCCAAAAAAAACCATGGTGCTTCAGAGGACACTATCAAGAAAGTGAAATGTCAAAATGGGAAAAAATACTTTCTCACATTAATATTATGAAAACTGCAATATTACTCTTAATAGCCAAGAAAATGGAAACAATCCACATGTCCATCAACCAATGAATGAATTAACACTGTGGTCTATCTGGGCCATAATAACTAAATTGGACACAGCTATGTCCATTAAAACTGGATAAACCTAGGAACCTACAAAAGATACCATTACGCGGGGGGTGGGGTGGGGGGGGAAGGGTGAGGAGAGTGGGGAGTATAGGGAAGAGAGGAAGGTCAGAATCTTCCAAGTGCTCACATAAGGCCTAGGGAAATGTCTCCTTTAAAAATACCTCGGGGCTAAGAAAAGATGAAAGCAAATACTCCCCTCTTAAGGCTGGGCTGCTAACATTTCCTCAGAGGTGTCCAAAAGACGCTGGCATACCTGATTAAAAGGTTCCTCTCAGAACCAGCATCCACAAGGACGCCATTTCCAAATAGCCCATCAGAGGGCAGGCTCCAGGGCGCTGTCCCCATTGTCCCCACTTCCTGATTCAGCCGGCTGAGCTGGAGTTTCCTCAGATGGAGGAGGAGCCCAGGCGACCCTCCCCCACCCTTTTGTTCCAAGAATGCTGTTCTAGAACAGGCTGCCTATGAACTGCTCAGCTCTAATCCTGCTATTTATGATAAATAACATCACAGGCTCCTCTGGGCTGCCAACAAGATGGCTCTATCACTTGCTAATACACTGGCTATTCTATGGAACTGATTAGAAAACTTAAGTGGGAGCTCGGCTGCCTTGAGTTTCTGCACCTCTCCTCTGTCATTCCAAGGAAAATGGAGTCTCCTAACCACAAAACAGAAAGGGCCGTCCCACCACCTGAACACGTGGCCAACTTGCAAGGGCACTCTGCTCCCACCTCTTGTGAGCAGTGCCAGCCTCATGCCAGAGCTGGCTGGCTTCCTCCCGCAGCTGTGTGTGAAAAATGAGGGCCGGGACAATCCTCAGCTTCATTCTCATTTCCACACAACACAGGAGGGGAGAGGGGACAAGACATGCCATTACTTGGACAAAAAAAAAAAAAAAGTTAAGCCTTCAAACAAGAGGGATAAGTGCTGGCTTGTCATCCGTATAACTGAGAAAGTCAGGGGTTTCTTCCTGTCCACCCGAGAAAGCACAGAGCAGACAGATGCAGGGGTGGGGTGAGATAGTGACTCCACCAGTACACACACCCCTGGCTTCCCAATCCAAAAGCATCTAGGAAGAGAAAAGGACTCAACCAGGGAAGGTGAGGATGAAATACCAGACTCCTGGCATGTACTTCTCAGCTTCTCTTCCTGCCTCAGTGCCAGGAAATGGCAGTGGCTACACCCCGTGGGGCTGTCCTCTGGGCATGCTCAGTGGCCCTTCATCCAGTTGCAAGTATCTCTGAAATGGAGGCGGCACCAGGCAGAGAGCAAGCACTCTCCAGAGCTGTGGCCCAAGCTCCACCTGAAACCTGATTAGGGGCCTTCTAAACAATTCATATTTCTCTAAAGGAAACCATCTGACTGTGTGTCTTGTCTTCTCCCTGTTGATGGTGAAGCATTCCTCTACTGAAGCCATCATCAACACAGCTCCTCCTGCCCGAATACTAATGGATGATCTAGGACAGGAGTCTGAGGACAAGTCTAAGGGCACAGGCGGTCAGCAGCGAATGGGCAAGGAGCTCACCTCAACCATTACCCTGGAATCCCGAGGCCATGTGCCTCTGCGGCACAGGGAAGCCAAGAAGGCTGTCCGCACTCTGCACCTCCTCCCAGAGCTAGTCAGCCAAGGGGTGGAGCTCATTGCCCTACCCCCACCACAACCCTAGGATACATTTGCAAAGAACAAAATCTCCTCCCAAATCTCCAGCCATCCTCCCTCCAGAAGCTCCCTCTAGGAAAGAGTCCCTTCCACTGCTGTTAGTCCTCCCATGAGGTCAAGCACAAAAACTACTAAATACTTGGAGGCCTTAAAAAAAGAGTAATGTAAGGGAAGTCAGGTGGTAGCGCAGCGGGTTAAGTGCACCTGGCGCAAAGCATAAGGACTGGTGTAAGGATCTTGGTTCGAGGCCCAGCTCCCTACCTGTACGGGAAAGTTGTGAAGCAGATCTCCCTACCCCCCCCCCCCCGTCTTCTCCTCTATTTCTTTCTGTCCTATCCAACAACGATGACATCAATAAAACAACAAGGGCAACAAAAGGGAATAAATATTTTTTTAAAAGGTAATGTAAAACTGGTATATATTCAAGGACTCATGCCAAAATGAAAATCCAAGTATTGTTTCCAACTTAAAGAATACAAACCTTCTGGGCAGAGGGAGGGTAGATAGCATAATAGTTATGCAAATAGACTCACAGAGCCCCAGTGATAACCTTGGTGGCAATTTAAATAATGCATGTGGTCTGGGAGGTGGTGCAGTGGGTAGAGCATTAGACTCTATAAAGCACAAGGTCCTGAGTTCAATCACTAGCAGCACATGTACCAAAGTGATGTCTGGTTCTTTCTCTCTCCATTAGTAATAAAATCTTTTTATTTTAATGCATTTAGAAAACCCAATCTATCAAATTGGTAAAAAAAAAAATCCTAAGCAAGTATGAAGGAACAGGAATTCACACATAAACTATTAACTCTCTGGGGGTGCAGTTTAAAAATATTTATAAAATTTTAAAAACATACATGCCACTCATCACAGTAATTCTATGGCATTCACTTAACCTTCTTTCTAAGATTAGATCATCTAAATAGGCACTAACTACAGAAATTGTTATATGCCTACAAGAGAATATTAATAAATAGAAAGTGTAGGGGGTCGGGCAGCAGCATAGAGGGTTAAGCGCACGTGGCGAAAAGCACAAGGACAAGCATGGGGATCCCGGTTACAGCCCCTGGTTCCCCACCTACAAGGGAGTTGCTTCAAGGGCAGTGAAGCAGGTCTGCAGGTGTCTGTCTTCCTCTCCCAGCCTCTGTCTTCCCCTCCTCTCTCCATTTCTCTCTGTCCTATCCAACAACTAATGACATCAACAACAACAATAACCACAAGGCTGTTAGAAGCAGTAGTTTTAAGGAATGTTAGAAGTAGTTTTAAAAATTCTCTTTCATGCAGTTATTTGTTAAGTGCTTTTAGTATAAGTTGTTTGTGGTATGAGATAGAAAATTCCTTGCCCTTTCCCCTTTGAAGAACAGGACTTAATCAGTAAGCCACCGGTTGTTTACCAAGAATCAGTAAGCCACCGGTTGTTTACCAAGACCCTGCAAACAGGCAGAGCTTATCAGGGCCTTTGCCACTAGGAAATTATTTTCTAGGAAGGGGCAGCTGATGGCGGGGGGATGTGGTGACCCTACCTGGCTAGATTCTATTGGTTGTGTGATTTTGCAATGTTTGAAACTAGCCCGTGCTTTGCTTTGAATGGATCATGCTTTTGCTAAGTTTGAAATGATTGGATTGTGCGTTTTCTATAGCATGTTATTGGATATAGGCTGATAAGGTGATGTGTTCCCCCTCCCTGAGTGTAGTCTGAATTCCTATAAATTGTGTGGTTTGAGCCTTGTTCCGGGTCGAGCTTGGTAGACTAACATCAGTCACCACTCGGCCCGGATTGCAATTCGTGAATAAACATCTTTGCTTCCTTGCAGTGGATGGTGGTTAATTCTCGCTCTGTAACAAAGGCTACAACAAGGGCAACAAGGGGAAGGAAAATGGCCTCCAGGAGCAGTGGATTATTCATGGTGCAGTCACTGAGCCCCAGCAATAACCCTGGAGGCAAAAAAAGAAAAAGAAAGTGTACAAAAAAAACAGAGGTTCTACTATAAGGGACTCATGAAGAAAGGTCAAAGATGAGCTTGAAAGGGGATGGGCAGTGTCCAGGAAATAAAAATCCCAGTGAAGGCAGAAATACTGGTATGTGCATAAAATTCTTTGTGGAAAGAAATATAAACTTTTTGAAGGCATTGCTGAGGCCTCACACACATGCAATTTCACTGCTTGCAGGCCATGTTTCATTTTATTATTTTTTAATTCCTTTACTGGGGGATTAATGGTTTACAGTCAACAGTAAATTACAATGGTTTGTACACACTTAACACTGCCATATAACAATATAACCCCCACTAGGTCCTCCTCTGTCATCATGTTTCTGGACCTGAACCCTCCCCCCCTCATCCCGGAGTCTTTTACTTTGGTGCAATACACCAACTCCAGTCCAAGTTCTGTTTATAGTGTTTTCCCTTCTAATCTTGTTTTTCAACTTCTGTACTGAGTGAGATCATCCCATATTCATCCTTTGGTTTCTGATTTATCTCACTTAATATACCCATCCAAGATGGAGTAAAAAAGGTGAATTCACCATGACCTTGGAGCCTCAGGAATAAGAGCCTCTTTGCATAACCATTATGCCATCTACCCCCATTCACATTTCTCACAACTCAACCCCCCCTCTAGGTCCTCCTCTGCCATCATATTCCAGGACCTAAACACCACCCCACAGTCCTTTACTTTGGTGCAATACACCAGACTCAGTCTAAGTTCTGCTTTGTGTTTATTCAACTTTTTTTTGTTGTTGTAATTGGATTAGTTTCATTGAAGCTGCCTTTAAAATTATGTGGAAAAGAGTTCTGCCAATATTTTCCTCTAGGTATTTGGTAGTTTCTGGTCTAACATCCAAGAGAGGTTGAAATCCCCACTATTACTGTGTTGCTGTTAATATATTGCTACAGCCCTGTCAGAAGATGTTTGATGTATCTGGATGACCTCTTACTGGGTGTACAGATGTAAATTATTGTTATGACCTCTTGACTGACCAATCCTCTGAGCATTAAGTAATGTCCATTCCTATCTTTTAAAATTTTATTTATTTTAAGGTCTATCATGGCAGATTGAGAATAGTTGTTCCTGCCCTTTTTTGTGGTCCATTGGCTTATATGGTAGTTTTCCATTGTTTCATCCTTTATATTTATATATATATATATATATATATATATATATATATATATATATATATATATATATATATAGTTGTTTTTTCCCTTGCTTTTTTATTGTTATTGTTGTTGTTGTTGATGTTGTCATTGTTGGATAGGACAGAGAGAAATGGAGAGAGGGGAGGACAGAGGGGGGAGAGAAAGACAGACACCTGCAGACCTGCTTCACCACCTGTGAAACGATTCCTCTGCAGGTGGGGAGCCGGGGACTCGAACCAGGATCCTTAACACTGGACCTTGCGCTTGGCACCACGTGCGCTTAACCCGCTGTGCTACCACCTGACTCCCTGTTTCATCCTTTTAATTTCAGATATAAAGAGACAGAAAGGAAGCTTCCCTGACCCCAAGATATACTGTGGTGCTGGGGCTTGAATCCAAGGCTTTGCACATGGGAAGATAAACACTCTTAACAAGTGAGCTACCTAATGGGCCCAACAATAAACTATTAATGGTGTGACCTTTGTAAAATGAAGGAAAAGGGCCAGCAAACTATAATAGCTCAGTGTGCCAGCTTTGTCATGCTTACACATCAGGTTTGAGCCTGGACCCACTTGCAAGTTCCATCTCTAGCCCCATGTCTGCCAGAGTGATGCTGTGGTTTTCTCAATATTAAAATATTTTTTTAAATAGATGGAAACAACCTAAGTGTCTACAGATGGAATGATTAATGCATAAAAAGAAAATATGGTGGGGCCAGGTGGCACAGCTGGTAAAGTGAACAAGTTACCATGAGCAAGGAGCCAAGTTCAAGCTCCTGGTCTCCAACTGCAGGGGGAAAACTTCCTGAGTTGGGGAGCAGGACTGCAGGTGTCTCTCTTTCTCCCCCTTCACCTTTAATCCTGTCTCTAGCCAATCCAAGATAAATAAATATATATATAAAAGAAAATATAGTGTATGTATATTTCCACAAAGGAGTAGTATTCCATCATTTAAGAACTAAGCCTTACTATTTGTAGTAATGGAAGGAACTTGAGGTCATTTATAAGAGTCAGAATGACAAAAACAAGTATCACAAAACTTTATAAGTGAAATTTTTTAAGAAGTAACAACAAGCTCACAGGTAAAGTGATCAGATTGTTGGGAAGGCAGGAATAATGAAGTGGGTAAGACATTTTTACAAAGTAAACAAGTCTTGGGGATACAGTGTACAGCAAACATGTTGACTACATTGCTTATTATCTGAAATTTGCTGAGTACAGTTTAAACATTCTTACCATTAGAAAATAATTTTTAACTATGTAATTTGTAAAAAGTAGCTTATATTATGGTAACATCGTACTTCTGTTCAGTACTATGAGTTTCACAGGTTTCTGTAACAAAGTAATGACTTAAAATTGTTTTTATTTTTTCATAGTGATGTATGTGAGATTCCTCTGAAGGTGCCTCTTTTTGTTTCTGGTAGCTGTTCCAATCTTTGGCCCCTCAGTTCACTGATATATCTCTCCAGTCACCCTCTCTTATAGGTCACATGACCTTCTTCCCTGTGTCTTATCCTTTTCTTAGGACACCAATCACTGGCTACAGGGACCAAAATCCAAGTTGATCCCATTATTAATAAATTACATCCCCAAATAAGACCTACATTCTGGGGTTCCAGCTCAACATGAATTTGAAATGACACTATTCAACCTACAAATCTTCTGTCTCCTCCTCAATATGATATAACCAAGACATTAACACAACTTGCCAATCTTACTCAGATATGCTCACATTAATAGTTTTTGAAGTGGTCTAGGAGGTGGTACAGAGGATAAAGCACTGGACTCTCAAACATGAGGTTCTGAGTTCAATCCCCAACAGCACATGTACCAGACTAATGTCTGGCTCTTTCTTTCTCATAAATAAATAAATAAATAAATAAATAAATAAATAAATAAATAAATAAATGGTCCAGGTGGTGGTGCACCTGGTTGAGTACACATGTTACAGTGCTCAAGGACCCAGGCTCAAGCCCCTGGTCCTCTGCAGGTGGGGAGCCGGGGACTCGAACCAGGATCCTTAACACCGGACCTTGCGCTTGGCACCACGTGCGCTTAACCCGCTGTGCTACCACCCGACTCCCTGTTTCATCCTTTTAATTTCAGATATAAAGAGACAGAAAGGAAGCTTCCCTGAGTGCAAGCTTCATGAGTGGTGAAGCAGGGCTGCAGGTGTCTGTCTCTCTCCCTCTCTATCTCCCCTTCCCCTCTCGATTTCTGGCTGTCTCTATCAAATAAATAAAGACAATAAAATTAATATATAAATAAAATCTTTTAAAAAAATTTTGAACATCTCTGTGTGTGCTGAGTGTATTTAACTAACACCTGTTAGGGCTCACTCACCAACCACCAGTTTTGAACAGTTCTTATATAATCTAGTGCTTACTGGATCAGTCTGGCTTTTGGAAAAAGATGGGAGTGGATAGAACGTGGAAGCAGAACTACTAAGAAGTCCAATGAAGAGGTGACTGCTACAACAGGAGGAAGGCACAGTGTCAACTTGCATCCCAACAATGACATGGTTAGAGAGCTGGTTTCTTAGCACTCCACTGGTTCCTGCAGACTTGCTTTTTTTTTTTTTTTTTTTTTTTTGCCACTTGGATGATCACTAGGACTTGGTGGTTGTATGACTACACCCTTCACAGTGGCACTGGCTCCTCCACTTTATTTTACTTTATTTTATTTTATTTTAGCCTCCAAGGTTATCGATGGGGCTATCTGTCTGCACTACGAATCCACTGCTCCTGGAGGTCATTTTCTCCATTTTGTTGCCCTTGTTATTGTTATGACTGTTGTCAGATAGGACAGAGAGAAATCAAGAGAGGAGGGGAAGACAGAGAGAAAGATAGACACCTGCAGACCTGCTTCACCCTGTAGGTGGGGAGCTGGGGGCTTGAACCAGGATCCTTGCGCTGGTTCCTGTGCTTCATGCCATGTGTACTTAACCTGGTGCACTACAGCCTGGCCCCTTCCCCCCACTTTTCTGACAAACTGACAGAAATATGCAGGGGAGGAGGGAAAGGCAAAAAAAAAAAAAAAAAAAAGGTAGGAGGAAGATCTGCAGTACTGTTCCACCAATCATGAAGTTTCCCCCCACAAGTGGGGGGGGGGCAAAGGCTCAAACCCACATCCTCACATACAATAACATGTTCTACCAGCTGTGCCACTGCCCAGCCAGCGGACTACTTCTTGGTTGCTCTCCACCTCAAAAAAGGGTGAAAGGCAGAGAGGGAGAGGGAGAGAGAGAAAAAGGACATACGCATCGCAGCAGGTTAAGCGCAGGTGGCGCAAAGCACAAGGACCGGCATAAGGATCCCGGTTCGAACCCCGGCTCCCCACCTGCAGGGGAGTCGCTTCACAGGTGGTGAAGCAGGTCTGAAGGTGTCTATCTTTCTCTCCTCCTCTCTGTCTTCCTCTCCTCTCTCCATTTCTCTCTGTCCTATCCAAAAATGACAACAACAATAATAACTACTAATAAATAAATAAATATTTAAAAAAAGATTTAAAAAAAGGACATATGCACAAAAAGCATTGCTCCACCACTAATGAAGCTTTGTCTTTGCATGGTTCTCCCATAAGGTAGCTAGAGCTTGAACCCAGGACTTTGTGCATGGAAAAGTGTGAGACCCAGCAGGCAATGGACATCCTCCCCCCAAACTGGATTTTCTAATGAATTGAATGAACGTGAGAATAAGAATAGAACTAAGAATGATTCTCAATCAGTGTTTACACAGAGATAAATGTTTTATATGAACTTGAGAGAATTATGATTAATTATGATGTTCATAAAAAGAAGTTTCTCCGGAGTCGGGCAGTAACGCAGAAGGTTAAGCGCACGTGGCACCAAGTGCAAGGACTGACCGGCACAAGGATCCTGGTTCGAGCCCCCAGCTCCCCACCTACAGGGGGTCGCTTCACAAGCGGTGAAGCAGGTCTGTAGGTGTCTTTCTCTCCCCCTCTCTCTCTTCCCCATCTCTCTCCATTTCTCTCTGTCCTACCCAACAACGACATCAGTAACAACAATAATAAATACAACAATCTTCTTCTTCTAGCATTTGCCCTTCTTCCGTAGCCAGTTAACAGCGTCAGGTTGAGCCTGATGTAAAGTTTCGAGACCTCCTTTGAATCTGGAGAGGTGGCAGTCGTTGACTATGTGGGTCATAGTCTGTCTGTAGCCGAATAAAACAAAACAACAAGGGCAACAAAAGGGAATAAATATTTTTTAAAATGAGAACACTAAAAAGAAAAAAAAAGAACACTCTCTCCCTGGTCCAGGTTTTCTGTTCTGTGCAGGTTTAGCCCATCATTAAAGTTTTTTGTGCTGTGGTTGCAAATGTGGCTACGAACACCAGTGGATACTCGTAGATGACATACTTGGCAAAACAGTCTCTGCAGAGTCCAGAAGCACCTGGGATGGTCCTCAAATCCACACAACAACCAGATGATCTGGTCTGCATGGTCTTGCCTGTGTGGCCAGATTCCCCACACACAGCAACACCAAGCCAAAGACAAGTCAAAGAGTGATCAAAAGCAAAGAATACAGGAGGGAGGGGAGCATCCAGAGGCTGCTGGAGCTAGGTCAGAAGTCCTCCCTGTAGAGGAGTAGGGGGAGGGTCCCAGGTCTCATGAAAACAGCAGGAGGCTCTGGCTGGGAGAGCAGTGAGCAAGAAAGTGGCCAAAAAATCCAGTAGCACAGGACCAGACACCACACAAAACCTCACTGGCCCTGGCAAGGAGGCTGCAAGCGACAGCAAGGTGCAGGGCTGTCACAACGCAAGAGAGGCAGGTGTGGACTGAAGTGACAACTCCTATGGGGAGCACAAGATGCACTCTAAATGCAGAGCCAACAGTGTCTCCCCAGAAATGCACTCTATACACAGAAGATCACTGGGGGTCAAGTAGTCACAAAAGCCATCAGATGTCCAAGTGGGAAGCCAAGTCTCACACAAATGAAGGTGTCCATAAACATTTGAAGCAGGTACTGCAGCCCCAAACCAGGAGACACACAGGTCACTCAGGGCCAGTACACACAGATTAGGGGAGCGGGACAACATCTGAGGGCAGCTCAGGAGGTGGACCCTGCCAATAAGACTGGAAAAGAATGCTCAGTGAGGTAGGCAGAGACAAAAGTGCACGGCACTGTAGAAATCAGATGGAGGAAAGTGAATCTCTTCTTTTACTATGTCAAGCACTGTTGAGAGAGGCCCAGGAAGAAGACACAAGGTACAAAGCTATGGGTGCAGCACACTCAGGTCAATGGGCACACAGAATGAGCTCAAGGGCAGAGGAGACCTGGGATTTAATTGACGGACAGATAAAGAAGCATATGGACACCAATGCCCCACATTTGCAATGCTAGGATGACAGTGTTCCAGCTGAAAAGCTGCTAAATTACAAGCACCTCTGTGGTTAACAAGCTCAGCAAACCAAACCCTAGGCCTCCCATAAGCCAAAGCCCCTGGCTACACATAGTAGGAGTGTAGATACAAAGACAAGGAAACAGCACCACACCTTATTACTGTTTCCTGGCAACTGGGACCCACACCTACACCCACACTTGAACTCCACTGCTCAGTTTTCTAATGGCCAGCTATCCTCCAAGCCCTCATCCATTGAAGGCATTTCTTCAATGGTCTGCTTCATTCTCTTATTCTTTTGTCCTTTTTCAGAGAATTAACTTTTCTTTTTCTTCCCCTAAACTACAGGATTCTCATGTGAAGTAGTTCAAATTTAGCAAAAGCTTGAAATGCTGACAGGCCGAGGGCAAGTAGCCAAGGAGAACAGAGTATGAGTCACAAATGTAACTTTAAATTTTCCAATGGTCACTTATAAAAGAAGATGGGCAAAGAGCTAGCTTGGTTGGCAGTGCACAAGCTGTACTGCATCTAAGGTCCTGGATTCAACCCCTGACACTCTGTAGGGGCAAAACATGGTGTGGCCATGCTTATATGTTGCTCCCTCTCTTTCCTTCCTATTTGTCTATTCTTTCCTACTTCTCTATCTTCCTACGAATGTGGAAGGAAGGAAGGAAGGAAGGAAGGGAGGAAGGAAGGAAGGAAGGAAGGAAGGAAATAAATAGTGCCAGGGACAGGTGAGAAAGTTTACTGGGTTGGGTGCATGTTTTGCCATGCACACAGCCAGGTTCAAATCCAGGCACAAAGGGATGCTCTAATGCTGGAGTGTCTCTATGTGAATAAAAAAGGTTAGCTTGGGAGTAATGAAATCATATATGCACAATATCCTGGCTCCACACACAAAAATTTTAATTAAAAAAAAGGTGGGGTAGGGGAAGTTATTCAATAGTATAGTTCAATCCCAAACATGCATGTGTCAGAGTGATGCTTTGGTATTTTCTCACTCTCTCTCTCTCTCTCTAATAATTTTTTTTATAAGACACAGAGAAACTGAGGGAAGGAGGAAACAGAGAGAGAGAGAGAGAGAGAGAGAGAAACCCTTACAGCACAGGATCAACCTGATGCTGTTGACTGGCTACGGAAGAAGGGCAAACAGCTAGAAGAAGAAGCACTGCTTCACCACTTGTAAAGCTTCCCCTCTGCAAGTGGCAACCAGATATGTGAACCAGGTCCTTAAGCATGGCAATGTGTTTGCTCAACTAGGTGTGCCACTTCCTAGCCCCATAAATAAATCTTTAAATTAAAAAAAAAGGAGTAGTGAGGCACCGAAAAACTTAAATTAAAAAAAAGGGGGGGGATAGCTACAAAGTGACTCAACTGGTAAAGTGTCAGACTCGCATGATTGAGATTCCTGGTTCCATCCCCAGAACTGCACATGCTGTGGTGGTGTCATGGCTTGTTTCTCTCCTAATCTCTGTCTCATATGAAATTGTCTCTCCTATGTAATAATAAGCATTAAAAGTACACACAGGGGAGAGAGAGAGAGCAAGAGTGCTTCACTAAGACATATCATAAATAAAAGTTGAAAGCAAAACCCAAAAACTCTAAATCCAAAGGATCCTCAATGAGACTTAACATCTGGTTTAATTTTAAATTTTTTTTAATTGGGGAATTAATGCTTTACATTCAACAGTAAATACAATAGTTTGTACATGCATAACATTCCCCAGTTTCCCATATAATAATACAACAACCACTTTCTTATCAGATCCAATGGAGACCTGAGGCACCATGATAAGAGAAAAGGCTGTCAACCGGGGAGTCGGGCTGTAGTGCAGCGGGTTAAGCGCAGGTGGCGCAAAGCACAAGGACTGGCATAAGGATCCCGGTTCGAACCCCGGCTCCCCACCTGCAGGGGAGTCGATTCACAGGCGGTGAGGCAGATCTGCAGGTGTCTCTCTCCCCCTCTGTTTTCCCCTCCTCTCTCTATTTCTCTCTGTCCTATCTAACAACCACGACATCAATAACAACAAGGGCAACAAAAGGGAAAATAAATATAAAAAAAAGTTATGGGACATATACTCAACAGAATGTTACTCAGCGATAAAAAAAAAAAAAAAGAAGTATCTTATGATCCTGCAGTACCACTCATAGGCAATAATTCTAAGGGCATGAAAACACTGGTTCAAAGGGACACATGTATCTCTGCATATTCACAATTGCCAAGGAGTAGAAACAACCTAAATGCCAACAAGAGACGACTGGATAAAGAAGTTAAGGGGCATATACTCAATGGAGTACTACTCTGCTATTTACAAAGATAATACTGTGTCCTTCTAGACCAAACAGATGGAACTGGAGGTGATTATGTTTAGTGAAGTAAATAAGAATGTGAAAGACAACTTCTGAATGGTTTCACTCATGTGTGGAATATAGAGAACTGAAACACATGAACTTGCAAAAACAAGCAAACAAAATATTTCTAAGACCTATGAGAGCGATGGCAGTTATCTGTATGGGTGGGGGGTAATTAGTCACAGAACTTTGGTGGTGGATGTAGTATAGAACTATACCCAGTAATCTTATAATACTGTAAATCATTATGAAATCATAATAAAAGAGACCAAAAAAAAGTCAGTAGTAGTGAACCGTGAACCCCAGCAATGAATCAAAAACCAATCTCACACAACCAAGGAAAAAGCTCAACAGAGTTCAGGACTCATGTGCATAAGGCCCCAGGTTTGATGCCCAGCACTATATATACCAAACACCAGAGCAGACTGGTGATTTCTCTCTCCCCACACCCTGGCAAAACTCTTTACCTTACATGAATTAAAATGAAACTTTTAAAAAAAAACAAAGAAAACCATTCCATTAAAAGCAGTAAAAAGAATACTTAAGAGATACATTTAACCAAAGCACAAGATTTGTGCTTAACATCATTGTTAAACTAAATTAAGGACAACTAAACGGAAACACATCCTGCATTCAAGGATAGGAAGACTTAATATTAAGAAGGCAATATGCCAAACTGATCTACATATCAAGGCAATCCCTATCAAAATCCCAAGGATTTTTTTGTTTGTTTGTTTGTTTTGTTTTCTGCCTCCAGGGCTATTGCTGGGACTTGGTGCCTGCACTAGGAATCCACTGCTCCTGGAGGCTATTTTTCCCATTTTGTTGCCCTTGTTGTTGTGCTTGTTGTAGTTGTTATTGTTGTCATAGCTGTTGTTGTTGTTGGATAGGACAGAGAGAAATGGAGAGAGATGGGGAAGACAGAGAAAAATAGACACCTGCAGACCTGCTTCACCGCTTGTGAAGCGAACTCCTGCAGGTGGGGAGCCAGGGGTTCCTTACGCTGGCCCTTGCGCTTTGCGCCTTGTGCGCTTAACCCGCTGCGCTCCTGCCCAACTCTCCCCAGAGGCTTTTTGTTAACAATCAGACAAGAGGCAAAGAAAGAAACGCCAATGAATCTACACAATTCTGAAAAAGAAGAACAGGGGTTTGGGCAGTAGCACACTGGATAAAGTGCACACAGTATAAATGAAG
Organism: Erinaceus europaeus; assembly: GCF_950295315.1. Lineage (NCBI taxonomy): Eukaryota > Metazoa > Chordata > Mammalia > Eulipotyphla > Erinaceidae > Erinaceus > Erinaceus europaeus. The sequence goes on from NW_026647818.1 coordinate 107,844, forward strand.
CACAAAGACCTACACAAGGATCCTGGTTCAAGCCCCTGGCTCCCCACCTGCAGGGGGCTCACCTCACAAGTGGTGAAGCAGATCTTCAAGTGTCTTTCTCCCTCTCTATCTCCCCCCATCTCTCTCAATTTCTCTCTTTCCTATTCTATGGGAAAAATGGCCTCCAGGAGCAGTGGATTCATAGTACAGGCACAAAGCCCCAGCAATAACCCTGAAGACAGAAAAGAAAAAAGAAAAAGAAAAAAAAAAAAAAAGCTGGAGGACTCACTTCCTCTTTTTTTACTTTTTATCCTTTTGGTTTCACTTTTCTGTTTCTCTTTTAATTTTGCTTGTCAGGATTTTTTGCTGAGGTTTCATGACTGAACAACTCACCACTCCCAATAAACTCTCTCATTTTTTAGAGTAAACAAAGAGACAGAGAGAGAGCACAGTACTGCTCATAAAGTTTCCCCTTTGTATAGTGTCCCTATGTGATGAATGAGGACTCAAACTCAGGTCACGACACACACTAGTAACTTTCACATTTTTATTGGGTCCCTATAACAGGAGCCCTGCTTGTCAATGAGAGTGCTTACAGTTTCTCCAGATCCCTGGAGCTGTGGTCCCAGGGCGCAACTCGGCACATCATCTCCAAGGGGCAATGTAGATACAGGGTGTCAGTCACGACTACAGGCTTGGTATGGGGACAGAATTAGAGCAAGGATGCACTGGTGAAGGAACAGACCAGTACTGGCTGCTTTGCCAGGGCAGGTTTCTTAGCTATTTTGGTCTCAGCAGAGGCTGTGGCCAGGCAGCAGAGGGAATAGAGGATACAGGGGGCATATTCTTTTATATTTTAAAGGTGTATTAATTTACTTACTGTGTGAGAGAGACTAGAGACTCCCCTGTGGTATATAAGTAGCAGAGATCAAACCCAGGCCCTCAGGGTTTAAACTCAAGCTTTACCCACCCAGCCACCCCCCCCCCAGCAACCCACTTTTTAAAATTTTACTTATTACATAAATACAATAACCAAGACAGCATGTGGCTCACCTGGTAGAGTGTACACATTGCCACATGAAAGGATGGGGTTCAAGCACATATGTGACAGCCAGGTTTAAGCCAGTCTCCACCACACTGGAGGAAGCTTTGGTGCTGTGGTGTCTTTCCTTCTTTCCTCTCTATCTGAAAAAGTGTGGAAATAGCAGTGAAGTCCTGGCAACAACAACAAAAGAAAAGTTGAGACTGGGCTGGGGAGATAGAACAGTGGTTTGTCCAAGAAACTTTCATGTCCGGGGACTCAGAGGACCCACGTTCAATCCCTGGCACCACCATAAGTGAGAGCTGAGTCATGGTCCAGCTTCTGGGTGTCTCTTTCTTCATCCTCTCTACAATAAGAAACTTAAAATTAAAAAATATATACATATTTATTGGATAGAAACGTGAGGGAGGAGATAGGGAGGGAGGGCACGCAGTAGCTGCTGCACTGCTTTACCACTTATGAAACATTCCCCCTGGTGGTCTGGGAGGTGGCACAGTGATACAGCTTTGGACTCTCAAGCATAGGGTCCTGAGTTCGGTCTCCAGCGGCACTTGTGCCAAAGTGATGTCTGGTTCTTTCTCTCTCCTCCTTTTTCATAAATAAATAAAATCTTTAAAAAAAAAAATTCCCCTTGCAGACAGAAACCAGGGGTTTGAATCCGGATCCTTGTGTGTTTAACCAGATGCACCACTTCCCCTCCAAAAAAAAATTAAGTTAAAATTAGAAAGTAAAAAGACCACAAAGTGCAAGGACTGGCATAAGGATCCCAGTCCGAGCCCCCAGCTCCCCACCTGCAGGGGAGTCACTTCACAGGTGGTGAAGCAGGTCTGCGGGTGTCTGTCTTTCTCTCCCCGTCTTCCCCATCTCTCTCCATTTCTCTCTATCCTATCTAACAATGACGACATCAATAACAACAACAACTACAACAACAATTAAAAAAAGGGAAACAAAAGGGGAAACAAATAAATATAAAATTTAAAAAAAGAAAGTAAAAAGACTGCCTAGGGTGGTAGCTCTGCACAGAAAACACAGTTGTAAAACAACAAGGGCAACAAAAAGGGGAAAATAAATTTAAAAAAAGAAAACACAGTTGTATGTGTGTTTATGCTAGAGTGATATTGTAGTTCTGTTCCTCTTTCACTAATAAATATTTGATAAAACACAGCCCCAGGTCCCAAGAGTTTGTGCCTGGCTCCAGTGTAAACCTGTCACTGGCCCACCATTTTACTGACTGAATCGGGTTTGTAACTGGATGTTCATTTCTTAAAGAAGCCATTTGTGAAACTCTCTGTGCCTTTCGAAATCATCAAATCACTCCATGCAAAATAGATTCAGTCTATTAACACTGTTGGTTGGATATTCTGAAAAACAGTGTGTTGAGACAGAACCAAAAGTGCAACGATTTCATTGGGAAAAGTGTGTGAAAAAGAAACAGGGACAGAGGAAGGAAAGACTGGGAGAACTGCCCGATACCAACACCAGACTGAAGGAAAAAGGCAGGGTAGGAAGTGTCCCTGACAACCAGTGAAAATCCGTCATGAGAGCAGGGTCTCTACAAACCAGGCCTGCTCCAGCATGTCAGGGTGCTGGGTCCTGGATGTGGATCCAAGAAGGCATGACCTTAAGAGAAGCTGTGATGACTTTTAACTGGACATCATCATAAGAAACTCTCAGGGAAGCCACAACTATAATGAAAATCTTCAATTTAAATAATTCTGTATGTGTGGTGAGAGGTGTTATATGTGGATTTAGCAGCTGGAAAAGTCTAGTGAACTACAAGAACAGACTCAAGGTATATTTTTAGGTCTATCTGACAACTATTGTTTATGTTGGGCATTTGTTCTGAAACTCACCAGCATTGAAACATAAAGGAGGGCAGGTCAAAGGTTAAAAGAGAAAGAGCTGGGACCCTCACTTGCCTGTTAATAAGTGCAATAAAAGCTCCTTAAAAAACGATATGCTAACCCCACCAATGTGTCCTGGAGCTCAGCCTCCCCAGAACCCTCCCCCACTAGGGAAAGACAAAGACAGGCTGGGAGTATGGATCGACCTGTCAACGCCCATGTTCAGTAGGGAAGCAATTACAGAAGCCAGACCTCCTACCTTCTGTATCCCACAGTGACCTTGGGTCCATACTCCCAGAGGGATAAAGAATAGAAAAGCTATCAGGGGAGGGGATGGGATACAGAGTTCTGGTGGTGGGAATTGTGTGGAGCTTTACCCGTTATCCTATGGTTTAGTCAATGTTTCCTTATTATAAATTAAAAAAAAATTTTTAATGATATGCTACACTAATGAATTAGAAGACTGCATAGTTACAATGTTAATTATTCATAAATTGTTTAGAAACTTAATGTGACCCAGTTAATCTCCTAGTATGTTATTTTCTAGATATAGATAAAGTGATCCTGAAACTTACATGAAAAGGCAAGGGAATTAAAACAGTCCAAAAATTTTTGGAGAGGGAGTCGGGCGGTGGTGCAGCGGGTTAAGCGCACGTGGCACAAATCGCCAGGACCTGCGTAAGGATCCCAGTTCGAGCCCCCGGCTCCCCACCTGCAGGGGAGTCACTTCACAAGCAGTGAAGCAGGTCTGCAGGTGTCTGTCTTTCTCTCCTCCTCTCTGTCTTCCCCTCCTCTCTCCATTTCTCTCTGTCCTATTCAACAACAACGACATTAATAACCACAACAATGTTAAACAACAAGGGCAACAAAAAGGAAAATAAATAAATAAATAAATAAATAAATAAAAACTTAATAAATTTAAAAAAAATTTTTTTGGAGAAAAAGTAAAACAACAAATATTCAGAGGACTTGCTCTAAATAATTTCAAGACTAATTCTTAAATTTCACTCATCTGGGCAGGAGAGACAGCATATTGAGTCTGCAAAACTTTCATGCCTACGGCTCTGAAGTCCCAAGCTCAATACCACCATAAACCAGAGCTGATCAGTAAGTACTCTGGTATCTCTCTCACTCATTTAAAATAATGTATAAAAAAATTTTTTTAAAGAAATTGATTTCAGTCCAAGAGGAGGTTCAGTGGGTAAAGTTTAGACATTGCATGTATGAGCTCACTAACTCAATCCCTGCCCTACATACACTGCAGTCTCACCCTCACCCACTCAGTAAATCTTTTTAACAGGAAGTAAAGAGAACCCACAGAATGAGAAAACTTTGCACATCATAACAAGAGATTTGTATGTAAAATATGTAAAGATTTCTTAAAATTCAATAATGTAAAGCAAATTAAGGGGCAAAGAACTAGAAGAAATTCCTCTAAATAAGCTACTACCTGGGGGGGGCATGCACCCAGTTAAGTGCACATAGTACTAAGTACAAGGAGCCGCGAAGGATCAGTGTTTGAGCCCCTGCTCCCCACTTGCAGCTGGGAAGCTTCATGAGTGGTGAAGCAGTTCTGCAGGTGTCTTTCACTTTTCCTTCTCTGTCTCCCTCTCCTCTCTCAATTTCTCTCTGTCCTGTTCAATAAAATGAAAAAAAATTGACCACTGGGAGCAGTGGGTTCATAGTGTTGATAACTCTGGAGGCAAAAAAAAATACTGCCTATGAGCTATAAGCTTATAAAATGCTCAATATCACTGATGACATTAAAATATAAATCAAACCACAGTGAGACAATGATGAGTGTGTTGATAAGGATTGGAGAAACTAGATTTTCCCCCCTTTTATTTGATAGGACAGAAATTGGGGGAGAGGGGAAGGTAGAGCGGGAGACAGAAACAGAGAGATACCTTCAGCACTACTTCACCACTCATGAAGCTTCCCCTTTGCAGCACCACACAAAAATATGTATTCAGATATGTATTCAAAATATGTATTCACAGCAGCATAATTTATAATGGCCCAAATATGGAATTTACCCAAATGCTCACATCTACTGACAAACAGATAAACAAAATGCACTATCTCCACACAATAAAATGTTAGTTATAAAAAAGCCACACGAAGGCCAGTTCTTCTTCTTCTTCTAGTGTTTGCCCTTCTTCCGTAGCCAGTGAGACAGCTCAGCTGAGTAGTATACCTGCTCTACTGCTCTACAGGAAGTCTCAGTACTGTGGTAGCTTTCCCTCTCTTTCTATGTGATAGAAGAAATAGCTGGACTCCCCTACAAAAAGCAATCATTAACATTTCATTTTGACTTTTATCAATAAGTATGTGATAAAGTTGACCCATAGCAATGAGTCCTCAGCAACAGCAGAAAGGGGAAAGAGGGAAAGGAAGAAGAAGAAGAAGGAGGAGGAGGAGAAGGAGGAGAAGGAGGAGAAGGAGGAGAAGGAGAAGGAGAAGGAGGAGAAGGAGAAGAAGAAGAAGAAGGAGGAGGAGGAGGAGGAGGAGAAGGAGGAGAAGGAGGAGAAGGAGAAGGAGAAGGAGGAGAAGGAGAAGAAGAAGAAGGAGGAGGAGGAGGAGGAGGAGGAGGAGGAGGAGGAGGAGGAGAAGAAGAAGAAGAAGAAGAAGAAGAAGAAGAAGAAGAGCCACACTAACACACAGATGACCCTTAAAAACTTTATAGCCTTCAAGGTGGTGCAGTGGCTACAGCTCTGTAATTAAAAGCATGAGGGCCTGAATTCATCACATGAATACATCACATGAGCCAGAACAATGCTCTGGTTCTATTACTCTCTCTCATGGGACAATAGACAGAAGGGAGGCAGGCAGGAAAACACTAGATGAAATAAAATTGCAAAAGGCTACTTGCTGTATGGTTCCATTACATGAAATATCCAGAAGTGGTAAAGCCAGAGACAGAAAGTTGATCACTGCTGGCAAAATAGTTCAACTTGGCTTGCTTTGCCATGTGTGTGAGCCAGGTCCCCACTAAACTGGAAGACACTTTGGTGTAGTGGTGTCTTTCTTCTTTATCTGAAAAACTGGCCTGATGCACTGAAGTCTTAGTGATAATTTTTTTTGGGGGGAGGGGGAGATGCTCAATGTTTGCTGGGCGTGATGGGGAAGGAATAGAGAATGACTGCTAATGGGTACAGGTTTCTTTTCAGGAAGATGGAAATGTTCTAGAATTAGAGAGTGTTTGTGGCTGCACAATCCCAAGTATGAAGAAAAATACAAAATTGTGTATTTTAAAGATGTGAATTTTAAGGTATGTAAATTACATTTTATTTATTTATTTATTTGAGAGCACTTTCCTAAACTCAACACCAGGATTTGGCATACTTACCAGTGTCAAGATATTTTCAAAGATGAAATACAAAAAACCTCCTTCTGTATTAACAGATAAACATTTCCAGTAATGCCCCTCCCTCTCTCAGTACACTAGACCCTGCATGTTTGATTCCATTGCTTCTGGCACTACTCCAATTTTTCCATTCTTTTTATTTCAGAGAGACAAAAAGAGAGCTAGAAAGACACGAAAGTACTTCTCTGCCTTCTGTTGGGATTCCCCCATTGTTGTGGTGCTTCTATGAGGTGCTAGGGTTTGAACCCGGGACTTCATGCCTCACACCCTATCAGGTTAGTTATCTGCCAGTCTTAGAATTTCTCAAGACTCGGGAGGGGGTGGGATATGGAGATTGGGCGGTGGGAATTGTGTGGAGTTGTACCCCTCCTACCCTATGGTTTTGTTAATTAATCCTTTCTTAAATAAAAAAAAAAAAAAAAAGAATAAAATATTAAACAAAAAAAAAAAAAAAAGAATTTCTCAAGACTCATATGAGTCACCATTCCCATCATGTGTAGTGGCAGGAATCAAACCTGGGACTCATGTATGCGGGCAAATGCTTTAACTACTTTATAACCTCATGGCTGCTCCAGCAGATTCTGATGGCAGGGAACATTAACTGAACACCAACTAAGCAAAATGTTATCCCTCCCAAAATTCCTTTCTTTTGACTTAAAGAAATAGCTGGACTCCCCTACAAAAAGCAATCATTAATATTCCATTTTGACTTTTATCCATAAATAAATTGTTGAGCCCTAACACTTGATTTGACTTCTTGGAGCAAAGTCTAGAGTATATACTATTGCACTTTGCAAAAAGTTGCTTCCTCTGAGGGAAAAGTCAACCTGAACCTCAGTGAATGGCACTACTCCCCACCCTGCAACCAGAACCCAGCATCTGGCCCACAGGACTCACCCTCCCAGCCCTCTGGATGTGTCTTATCAAACAGGCCATCTATCACAGGGACTAGGCCTTACCTTCTCTACTGCTATACCTGGCAATGTGACACTTTCCAGAACCTGTTTCTCACATAACAGTCAAAAGACCTTCAAGATCTTGCTAATACACAAACCTGACTGCTGCTCCCCTTCTGAAAGCCCCTCCAGTCTTCCTTAGGATGACAACAAGACCCTTCAGTGGGACCTCTAGCCTCAGCGAGTTCCTTGTCCTTCCTGGCACTTTGCCCTAGGAAAATGATGAAACATTTACAAAAAAGTAGATTCCAAATATTAACATCCTTAACCATTCAGCTTAATCTCAACTCATGAGGCTGATTCACACACCACCTTCTGTGTCTCTCAAAACTAAGCAGAGGATGCTACCCCTCTAGTCAGGAGCAGGTGCGCCTCCTTACAGGGGCCCTTCCAATTCTGTGCTCCCCAACCCTTCAGAACTATGCCTTGGGGCTGTCACATTTGCGTTTTTCTAGAGTCATGACAGAAGGGTTCATTCTTTCCACCACTGTCTCTGTGATTTCTCCTCGCCATGGAAATGTCCTTCCACAGCACCCTCCCATATGGGCCTGGGCTGAACTAGCTCTAAATTCACCAGTTAGATGGGCAAAGCACTAACTGTTAAGAGAGCATATAGGAGGAGGCAGGCAGTAGCACAGCGGGTTAAGCATAGGTGGTGCAAAAGCACAAGGACTGGCGTAAGGATCCCAGTTCAAGCCTCCGGCTCCCCACGTGCAGGGGAGTCGATTCACAGGCAGTGAAGCAGGTGTGCAGGTGTCTCTTTCTCTTCCCCCCGTTTTTCCCTCCTCTCTCCATTTCTCCATGTCCTATCCAACAATGACATCAACTACTACAACAATAAAGCAAGGGCAACAAAAGGGGATAAATAAATATTTTTAAAAAGAGAGAGCGAGCATATAGGCACTGCAAAAATTAAACTAGATAAAGCTATAAAAGTGGCTTCTGAGGTTCCCGGGAAGTTCCACATTGCCAAGCTCTAGGGCGAGTTCTGCTTCCAGCTCCACACCTTTAGCCTCCAACAGAGTGGATGGTTCCTGTGTTCATGCTGCACTTCCCTCAAGTGTTAGTTTTCCATCTACTTCTGTCTCCTCTGCTGCTTACCCGAGGACCCCTCAAACTGCAATCTTTGGGGTCTCACCCCATAGACCTCTTCTGTAGCAGTGCAGCTTGATTTCTCTTCATATAGTTTTATTAGTGGTTTCATAATGGTTAACAAGAGTATAAGATTACAGGGGCACAGCTCCACAGCACACCTCCCACTCCAATGCTGACCTCTCCTTTGAACACTGTCAACATACTTTCCTAGTCAACATTTATGCCCAAAGGTCTACCAGGCACCTGTATTCTTTTAGGCATCCATTTCTTCCACTCAACTGTCATTCTTTTTTTTTTTTTTCAACTGTCATTCTTTGTTCTTCCTTCAAACTTATGTCCAGAGCCTAGTCAGTGCTGTTGCCCTGGCTGTTCTTGTGCTCACCTGGGCTCCTTCTGCACACTAGGACACCTTGCTCTTCTAAGAAGTCTTCCTACCCCTCCCTGCCCTGCACAGCAGCCAGAGCAGCCCACTGTCCAGCAAACCCTGTCCATGTGAAGTCTGACATGCTGTATCTCCTCGCTTCATCCTTGTCCCCTACATCTCAACTGTGCCCTGGCCAAGTGATTCCCCTATGGCATCGGTCTCACCTGGATTAGATTCCTGGCACCACACAAGACCAACAAAGACAAAAGACAAATGGAACATGCAGATAATGGAGCAATAACCTCTCTCACCATGTAAATAAGTATTTCCCTAAAGTTTTGCTCTCAATCTTTAAACGCATTCCAAAAAGTTCTACCTTCATTGTGTCACCAAAGAGTATGCATACACTGAAAACTGCTGACAAATTAAAGCACATCAATATAAGGCAACTCTTAAAATAACTGAAGCAGGGGCCAGGAGGCTTGTCCAGCAGGCTGCACATTTCATGATGTGTGAAGACCCATGTTCAAGCTCCCAGGCACAACATGGGAGCACTTGTGTAGAGGAAGCTTTAGGAGCAGTCAAGTGCTGTAGGTCTTTCCTAAGTTTAAGCCCAGCCACCACACTGAAGGAGCCCCCAAGAATTAGAGTTGTTTGAAACTATAAGTTTTCTTTCAGGCCTGTCCAACCTGTACCTCTCAGCAAAGTGCTCTCACCCCCGCAGACTCAGCAAAGAAGAAAGAGACCAGAAGTCCACCTGTGTCTCTCACACACACATATCTCACAGACAATCTGATCTGAAACACAGACAGTGAGACTAGGGGGTGAGGGGCACAAGGGTGCGTGCTGCCAGCTGTGCGAAGGCAGGGAGAGGATTTGGTGTGGAGCAGACAGAAGGGCTTGCTGGAGCACACAGCGGGGAGATGACAGACACATCAGTACTCAGGGATCAATCAGCCTCCTCCCTCTACCCTCAGTTTGCAGCCAAGGCAGTTCTGGGTCAGAAGCTGGTATTTAGCTGCTTCTTTGACTTACAGGGGTTTATTATTGCTCACCTGTGGTCTAAACTTTGGACTGCCTATCTGAAAACATAGGCAAGGCTCCCTTCAGCTCCCTTTCCTCTTAAGAGAAATGGGAAAAGTGAGATAAAAACCTCCCCTAGTAGAGCTGTTGAAGGACTCAATGTAAAAACCCACAGAAATCACTTAGTAATGCACTTGATTCGTAACATGCACTGAAGAAATAATCACCAGATGTTATCAGTCATTATTACACTGAGTCCCAACACAAATGGGTTCTTGTAGGAGCCAATGATAGGGCTATCCACTCACACAAGTCTCATTTCTGGAAAAAACAACCTTGTTCACCTACTGATGACACTTGACATAATATGGGGAACAGACCCCAATGCAGTTCCTCTAGGCAGCTCAACCATTTACATGTGTCTACAAAACAAAAATCCTGCTAGAACTTTCACCACCACACCCAATACAGATCAAAATATAAAAACTAAAACTCTGAGGAAATACTACAGAGATGACTTCATGATACTGGATTTTGCAACAGATCATTAACTATGATACCCAAAACACAAGAAAAGACAGCAAATTTAACGTCATCAAAATGTAAAGCATCTCTGTTTCCAATAACAGCCAAAAAGGAGTGAGCTAGGGATAGCTCCTTTAGAGCACAGGACTCCCATGTCTGAGGGCCCAGGTTTGATCCCCGGCACCATCAACTATGCCAGAGCCAAGTTGAGCAGCTCTCTCTCTCCCATTAACAATAAATAAGGAGAGGGGCTAAAGAGACAGCTCATTGGGCAGGGTACCTTTCCAGGTCTGAGCTTTAGCACCACATGGGAGGTGGGATGGCACTGGAGGAAGCATCAGTGTTGTCACTCCCTTTCTCTCCTGTACTGTTCTGTGGCTCAAAACAGTGAAACTGTGCATGTGAAAGGCCCTCCTCCATGGAGAAAGAAAGGTCTCTAGCAAAGGAAGGCACCTGGGAAGTGGTCCAACAGCAGAGGGCAAGGCCTGCAGGCACTTGCTTGAGGCCCCAGGCTTGCCAGCACCAAGTCTGCCTGTGCTATGCCTGGCCTCTATCTCACGAAATAAAATAAGGGGTTTTGTTTTGGTCACCATGGTTATCGCTGGGCCTTGGTGCCAACACTAAGAATCCACCACTCCTGGTGGCTATCGCTCCCCCCCCCCCCCCCTTGTCTTTTCCTTTCTGTTATACTTGATGGGACAGAGAGAAATTGAGAGGAGGGGCAATAAAAAGGTAGAGAAAGACATATGCAGACCTGCTTCACCACTCATGAAGCACCCCCCAGGTGGGGAACGAGGGCCTGAACCTGGATCCTTGTGTATGATTATTAGTGAACTTAACCAGGTGCTGACCCCCAGTTGTTGTTGTTTTTTTATCTTTATTTACTGGATAGAGACAGCCAGAAGTTGAGAGGCAGGAAGAGAGAGAGGAGGAGGAGAGGGAGAGGGAAAGAGAGAGAGAGAGACTTGCAACCTTGCTTCACCACTTACAAAGCTTTCCATGGGGACCGGAGACTCGAACCCGGGACCTTGCACATCGTAGCATGTGTCCTTAACCAGGTGCGCCACCACCCAGCACCCCCCCCCCCTTTTAATGACAACTTACAGAATGAGGGAAGTATCTAATCAGTTCACTGTAGTTTGTGTTTATGATTTTGGATATATAAAAAACTTTCACAATTCATCAACAAAAAAACTAACTAAAATGCACAAGGAATTTCTATTGCTGTTTCCATAAATAAGCTATATGAATGATCAATAAGTACATGAAAATTTCTTAGCATGCTCAGTTGTTACAGAAGGAAATCCAAATCCAAACCACAAAAAGCCACTTCACATCCAACAGGATAACTAAAACAATAGCCCACAGGGCAGCACAGTGAGTAATAAGACATTGGACTTGTGAGCATAAGGCCCTGAGTTCAAGCTCTGGTATTGCATATGCCAGAGTGATGCTCTGGTTCGTCCTCTCTCGTTAATAAGTAATTTTTTTTTAAAGAATGGATAAAATGGGGAGTCAGGCAGTAGCACAGCGGGTTAAGCGCACGTGGCGCAAAGCGCAAGGATCTGTGTAAGGATCCCAGTTCGAGCCCCCGGCTCCCCACCTGCAGGAGTCACTTCGCAGGCGGTGAAGTTGACCTGCAAGTGTCTATCTTTCTCTCCCCCTCTCTGTCTTCCCCTCCTTTCTCCATTTCTCTCTGTCCTATCCAACAACAATGATGACATCAATAATAATAATGACTATAACAATAAAAAAACAGCAAGGGCAACAAAAGGGAATAAATAAATAAATATTTTTTTAAAAAGAATGGATAAAATGAAAAGACAATTAATAGCAAGTACTGTCAACAACTGGAGTCCTCATACTTTACAGGTAGAAGAGCCACACTGCTGTGGAAAACAGTCTAGCAATTCCTAAGCAGAGAATTCCTACCATATGCCCTGCAATTTGACTCCTAGGCATATATCCAAGAGAAACGGCAGCATATGCCTATACAAAAACTTGATCACAAATGTTCATGGCAGCACTACTCATAATCTCAAAAAAGCAAAAACTAATAAATGGATAAACTATGCATAAAATGGAAAATTATTCACCCACATAATGGAATAGAAAATGCCCTCTCCCCAAATACAAATGTTTGAATATGTAGAGCCCAAAAGTGGCTACCCAAGATGACCAAAAAACATACTAGCACATAATATCATTAGCCTAGTCATCAGGGATATGCAAATTAAAGCAAACCTACTGGAATTGCTTAAAAAAGACAAAACAATGCTGAACTCTGGTGGTGGGAATTGTGTGGAATTGTACTCCTCTTATACAACAGACTTGTCGATCATAATTAAATCAATTAAAAAAGACAAAACAGTATTTAAGTGTTAGCAATGATTCAGAGCAACTACTGATTTCTTACATTTGTGATGTGGTACAACCAATATGGATATACATGGACATTACATGACTAAACATTCCCACTCCTTGAGTGCAGATCAACAGAAACATGTCCTTATGTTCATTAGAAGACACACAGGAAGACAGCAGAACAGCAGCGCACCTGCCTATCACAGATGAGGCCTCGGTCTAATCCACAGTGCCTCCATAGCATGACTGAGGCGATGGCTCAACTGTAAAGAACTGGGCTTAGGGGGGGTCGGGTGGTAGCACAGTGGGTTAAGTGCACATGGTGCAAAGTGCAAAGACCGGCGTAAGGATCCTGGTTCAAGCCCCCGGCTCCCCAACTACAGGGGGGTCACTTCACAAGCAGTGAAGCAGGTCTGCAGGTATCTATCTTTCCCCTTCTGTCTCCCCTCCTCTCTTGATTTCTCTCTGTCCTATCCAACAACAATGACATCAATAACAACAATAATAATCACAACAACGATAAAACAAGGGCAACAAAAGGGGAAAAAAATGCCTCCAGGAGCAATGGATTCTTGGTGCAGGCACTGAGCCCCAGCAATAACCCTGAGACAAAAATAAATAAATAATAAAAAAAAGAAAGAAAAAAATAACTGGGCTTAGATACTCTGGCTTCAAAATCTCCATCTCCCCCCCTTTTTAATTTCTTCTTTTTAAAAAATCTTTATTTACTAGATAGAGATGGCCAGAAATCAAGAGGGAAGAGGGTGATAGGGAGAGAGACAGAGAGACACCTGCAGCCCTGCTTCACAACTCATAAAGCTTTCCCCCTGCAGGTGGAGACCAGGGAATCAAACCCTGTTCTCCTTGAGCACTGTAAGATATGCACTCAACCAGGTGTGCCACCACCGGGCCCCCTCTCTTTCTCTCTCATGCACCAAGTCTTTTAAATAGACTATTAATAGAATGTTCACATCATTCTAACACTCCCAGGCTGGAAACCATACAGTACAATTTAAAAAACTATGACATAATCGGATAACTGAATAGTTTACAGTAAAAAGAATGGACAAACTACCACAGTATACAGCAACATGAATGAGGCATAGAAACACAATGCTGAATTGAGTGTATACTACAGGCTGTGCCTGATGTAAAACTCAGAAACAGGACAGCAGTTACCCTTGAGGAAGTACAAGACAGATTAGAAGGGACTCGAGGGAAGCCTGTAGTTCTGGTAAAGTTCCCTACTGGATCTAGGTACTGGGACGGGTACATAATTAGACATACCCACTTTTTTGTACCTGCTTCACATAAAAGTAAGTATTCCAAAAATGTTTTCATGCTTTGGTTGAATGTCTTATTACTGAATCTGGTTAATATATGGTGACAGATATGACAGAATCACTGCTCAAAGAGGAGGAAAGTAAAAGACTTGGTCCCTCACTAGCCTCTGTAACAAGCTGCACTTTGTTTCACCCTAGTGTTTAGGAGTTCACAAAACACAGGCAAACTGCTAGATGCTCCAGCCTAAATGCTAGCCTTGGAATCTGATGGGGAGGCGGGATGACCTAAACTCCAAGGATAGAAATAATCTTAACCACATGGCGCAAAGCTCAAGGACCAGCTTAAGGATCCTGGTTCGAGCCCCCAGCTCCCCACCTGCAGGGGAGTCGCTTCACAGGCAGTGAAGCAGGTCTGCAGGTGTCTGTCTTTCTCTCTCCCTCTGTCTTCCCTTCCTCTCTCCATTTCTCTCTAACCTGTCTAACAAAAACATCAATAACAACAGCAATAACTACAACAACAATGAAAGAACAAGGGCAACAAATGGGAAAATAAATAAATATTTAAAAAAATTTTTTTAATCATCTTAACAACCAACTTAGTAAACAATTTTCAAATTGACAGGACAGAGTGCCTTGAGACCTTGGCTTAGGGCAGCGCTTCCAAGGAGGGCAGGTCCCATGCCCACCCACCCCCACCTTTATGCCTTATACTTCACAGTAACCCTGGAGTTACTGTGAAGCACTTCGGTTAATAAATGAAGAAAGACTGCTATTTTGCAACCCCAGATGAGTCAATAGTTCTGGGAAATGAATATCAACAATTGTCAACATCACAAAGCAAAATGATCAGACTCATGAGTGGAGTAAAAAAAACACACACACACACACACACACACACACACACACACACCACCAGTTACCACATAATCTTGCTAAAAGAATTTAACCAAATCACTTTGTTGGCTAAATGCTAATTTAAAGGCTTTGTCATCACATGGGGTCCAGTTTCACCTCTCCAAGACAAGAGTGAGCACACCTCACTCCTCATCAGATTGTCATCCTCCTTTACCATAGGGCACTGGGTCCCCAGCACCCCCTTCCTCTTCTGCCTCCCCCATTTGAGTCCTTGGAGTTGTGAAAATACACTACAGCTTATTAATATTTCACTGTGTTTTCCCTTGTTTTGTTTTGAGTGAAGTCATGCAGTATGAGCCCTCTCTTTCTGGCTTATTTCATTTAGCATGATTCCTTCAAGTTACATCAATACTATAGCAAAAGAGACGATATCATCTTTTTCTTAGAACTGAATATACTCCATTGTTACATGTATACCACAACTTACCTATTAATCTCTCATTACACATTAGGGTTATTTCCAAAGCTTGGCTATTACATATTGTACTGATGAACATAGGTGTGCATAAATTCTTATAAAAGTATGTTTAAAGACATCCCTACAAGGTAAGAGAGAAAGCACAAAGAATTTACATGCCTGAAGTCCTAGAGGCCCTGATACAACCTTATGACAGAGCTGAATACTACTCTGGACTTTAACATGTAAATAAAAATATTAACACCTAGAGAAAAAGGGGGGGCAGGTGGTGGTGCACCTGGTTGAGCACACATGTTACAGTGCACAACGACCCAGGTTCAAGCCCCTGGTCCTTATCTGCAGGGGGGAAAGCTTCACGAGCACAGCTGCAGGTGTCTCTCTGTCTCTCCCTATCTCCCCCTACTCTCTCGAATTCTGGCTCTCTATCCATTGAATAAAAATAAAAAAAATTAAAAAGACAAGCCTACATCTGAATGAACCTATAAACCAGAGCTTTTCAAGGGAAAAATAATGGAAACACAAGTTGGAGTTATATAAAAGTAATTAATTCAAGCAACCCAGGAGGTAACACAGTGGATAAAGTGTTTGGCCCTCAAGTATGAGGTCCAGAATTCAATCCCCAGCAACACATTTGCCAGAACAATACTCTGGTTCTCTCTCCCTCTCAATCTTAAAAATAGTAATGATAATAATTAGTAGTAATAATAATATACATGAACTATATTTTTTTATGGAGACAGAAATTGGTAGGGGTGGGGAGGGGAGGAGGAGTGAAATGAGAAGGGAAGAGAAAAAGAGACTCCTGAACCCCCGCCCTGCAGGTGGGAACTGCAGACTAGATCCAGGGTCCTTGGGTATGATACAGTGTGAGATCAACCAGGTGCACCACAGCCCAGCCCTCATAAACTACTTTTAATAACACTTTAACCCAATATATTCAAATATATTTCAAAAATACAACCAATATTTTGAAGTTTTATTGTGATACTCTGCACTGGGTCATTGAAAGCACAGGTATAATTCTCCACTTACAGCACAACTCAATTCATACCACGTTTAACGTACTCAAGAGCTTCATAGCACTCAATCAGAAAATAATAGTTCCAAATATTAATATCAATCAGAGGAGATAACAGAGAAAGATGGTAAAGGACATCTCAAGAATGCAACCACTGGGGACCAGGTGGTGGTGCATCTGGTTGAGCACATATGTTACAATGCGTAAGGACCTGGGTTCAAGCCCCTGGCCCCCACCTGCAGGGGGAAAGCGTCACAAGTGGTGAAGCAGGGCTGCAGGTATCTCTGTCTCTCACCCTCTCTACCCTCCCTTCCATCTGTATTTCTTTCTGTTTC
Source organism: Erinaceus europaeus (assembly GCF_950295315.1). Taxonomy (NCBI): domain Eukaryota; kingdom Metazoa; phylum Chordata; class Mammalia; order Eulipotyphla; family Erinaceidae; genus Erinaceus; species Erinaceus europaeus. The sequence goes on from NW_026647818.1 coordinate 124,372, forward strand.
TATCCTATAAAATTTTTTTTTAAATTCCAGTGACCCAGGAGGTAGTGCAGTGGATAAAGCAATGGGTGCCTGAGAAATCATAGGGTCCTGAGTTTGATTCCCAGTATTGCATGTGTCCACTGATGCTCTGGTCCTTTCTCCCCTTTGCTCATTAATAAACAAATCTCAAAAAAATAAAATGAAATAACATCCTTTTTTAAAAAAATATTTATTTCCTTTTTGTTGTCCTTGTTTTTATTGTTGTTGTAGCTATTGTTGTTGATGTCGTCATTGGATAGGACAGAGAAATGGAGAGAGGAGGAGGAGACAGAGAGGAAAGAAAGACAGACACCTGCAGACCTGCTTCACCACCTGTGAAGTGAACCCCCTGCAGGTGGGGAGCCAGGGGCTTGAACCTGGATCCTTATGCCGGTCCTTGTGCTTTGTACCACGTGCGCTCAACCCACTGCGCTACCACACGACTCCCATGAAATAACATTCTATGTCTGAAATTTCAGTGACCATCCACTGTGCTCAGGAAACCTTCAGTCTGTTGCCATGGCGACAAGGCCCTACTTGTCCTGCTCTCCAGCTTCACCTTATGCCACTCACCTCTTCTGACCTAGTAAGTCTACCTATTTACGATGGCAGAAACTAGGACATCTGTAACAAACATGTGACTATTAAAAATGTGACAGACACAAATGCACATGAGATAACACATGAAAAGAGTGCAGACAGACATATTTACTGATTACAGCACTTAAATATGCGCAGGTCATAAGTACCAGAAAAAAATACAAGGCAATACTTGGCTTTTTTCAGTTTCTAAATCCCAAGTTGCTAAATGTACTAAAATGCTGAAATGTGGTGCCAGGAATGAAGCCACGTATACGTGGAGCATGAACTCTTCTGCTGAGCTCCATCCCTGAGCCTAGAGTCCTATAACTGGCATGCATACTGTACCGATGCCCCAATTCACCACTTACCTGGACTAACGTCTCTTCCTCAAGGAGAGCTTCCAAACACAAGCCTGAATGTAACAATTATTGTAGTGATATATGCTTCTTCTTACTTTATTCTATTCCATGTCCTGCTTGGCAATATTTGCTATTACACTCTAAATTTTGTGAACTAAGGGTCTAATCTCAAAAACTTACATATCAAATTACACAATACCTACAATAGTTCTTCATAAATAGTGGCAAAAGAAATGTCTACTGATCTCTTCAAAGTAGCACTTCAATAGATCTGATCAGCCTTTACAACCCTATTAAAAGTGGCGGACAGAAAAGAGATAATAAACTTTTCCAAAACAAAATACCAACTGACAGTGATGTTGTTGGGAAACTGACCTCTTACCTAGTAAGGCATTATTTCAAAGGAAGTGCCTCTTTTCAAAGAGGTAAAAGAACCATTTCTTCGGCCCAGAAAGTGACACAGTGGTTAAAATTGGACTTTCAAGCATGAGGTCCTACATTTGATCCCGGCATGTGAAAAAACAAGTCAATAAAAAAAAAGACACTAAATGAGAGAATTCCTCCATTCTGTTTTTATTATCACACCGGTGGTTGAGTCAAAATAACAATTCCCTATGTGATCTGCCAAGTAAGAACCTAAGTTGAAATTCAAACTGCCCCCTCACCATAAGATTAATGCCTTTCTAAATCCAGTGGATATAACAAAAAATATGAAGTTCTTAAAGAGCCCCAGTAGCCTCTTACAAGTAGATAATCTTTGCAAACACAATAAAATGTAGTCAAACATACAGAATTGTCTTGTGATAGGACAGAAGTAGGAAACTAGGGCTCCAGCCCCATTTTGGCACAACAAAGGGGCCAATGGAGGACATCCAGGGCACCAGGACTGAGGTTTATCACCCTTGCCAACTCCACCTGTCCACCAGAACCACACTGTGTACTAAGATCCCCAGATGAGCAATGCTTTCCATACCATAGCAGAGCTTTTCACATGGTTGGAAATTCACTATCAAATCTACATTTTTTAGGTTGCAGAACAGAATTTTCCTGCCCTTCTCTCATAAAAAAAAAAAAAAAAATCAACTAAAGAACAGGGAGAAAAAAAAGCAAATTCCACCTGGAAGAATCTTTGAAAACCCTATGCAAATGATGCACAGGAGAGACAGAGGATAAAGAAAGCTAAACCAGTCAGCAGAGCAATTAAAAAGAATCAAAGCTACACAGGTTATGCTGAGAAACTGACTACTGTCCCCACAGTCTTGCTGAAAGATAACAGACAGGGGAGACCAGGGGCTCTAAAACGGAACACAAAGGCAAAAACCCACATAAAGGACAGACAGGCTCTCCAGTCCCCAAGCCTCACCTGCACACTCATACTCAGGAGGGCACCCCACTCCGACACACTCACACTCAGGCAGGAATCCTCTCTGAAATACTCATATTGAGTAGGCACTCCTCTCCTGCAAGCTCATACTGAGGTGGGACCTCTTCTCCCACACACTCACTCAGGAGGGCACTCCTCTCCTACAAGTTCACACTCAGGCAGAACTCCTCTCTTGCACACTCACACTCAGAGCACTCCACTCCTGCACTCACATAGGCACTTCTCTCCCGCACACTCACACTTGGTGAGCACTCCTCTCTGTCACCACTCGAGAACAAAGAGGTGTATCCTAAGTGAGGACAGGGAGGCACACAGACTAAGGCCCTAGAATGAAAACAGGCAGATTAGACTACCTACCACCCGTTGAAGGACAGGAAGACACTCTTCTTCCCCGGCCACTTTACCTAGTCCAATCATCCTGTTTGTCCGTACAAGGCCAAAAGACCTAAGATTTTTCTCCAAGGAAATCAAACTGATGGGTAGTAACATTTGCAAGTGAGTCAGTTAAGCATTAGTCATCAACATACAGTAAAAGCAACATGCAAACTAGCCCCCAAACACTCAGCTTTCCATTTTTAGTACTTTTATCTTAAAGGCAAACAGCCAAGGATCACCAGATATTAGAAGAAAATTGTTTCCAATATGAAGGAAACCAAAAGACATAAAAACAAAGAGGAGGAGGTCGGGTGGTAGCGCAGCAGGTTAAGCGCACATAGCACAAAGCACAGGGACCGGCATAAGGATCCCAGTTCGAGCTCCCGGCTCCCCACCTGCAGGGGAGTCGCTTCACAGGTGGTGAAGTAGGTCTGCAGGTGTCTGTCTTTCTCTGCCCCTCTCTTGTCTTCCCCTCCTCTCTCCAGTTCTCTGTCCTATCCAACAATGACATCAGCAACAATAATAATAACAACAACAAAATAACAAGGGCAACAAAAGGGAAAACAAATAATAAAAAAAAATTTCAAAAAAAACAAAGAGGAGAGGCTGAGTCATGGTGCACCTGGTAGAACATGTTACTATATGCAATGACCCTCATCCCTACCTGCAGTGGTGAAACTTCATAAGCAATGCTGTAGGTGCCTCTCTTTCTATCTCACTCTATCGGAAAAAGAAAGAAAAAGGGGAAAAAATGGCCACTAGGAGCAGCGGAGTCCTTGTGCCAACACGAAGCCCGAGATAGCCCTGGTGGTGGCTGCAGCATCAATGACAACAACTACAACAATGGAATGCAAGGGAAAATACAGGGTTCAAAAAGTCTAAATTACTTCTAATTTTCAGAGTTTAGCCGAAAGAAACATGAGTTCTTGATTTTCATCTCTGGCATCACCTATGTGAGAATGATATTCTGCTATTCTCTCTCTCATTAGTAATTTTTTTATTAGTATTTTTTCAGTGATAATACTATTTCATATACAAAGTATGAAAATCATGGGCCAGGCAGTGGTGCACATGGTTAAGCACACACACTAAAGTGCACAAGGTTGCAGGTTCAAGTCCCTAGTCCCCACCTGCAGGGGGGAAAGTTTCACAAGCAGTGAAGCAGCACTGCAGGTGTCTCTCTGTCTCTCCCCCTCCCTTATCAATCCCTCTGTCTCTATCCAATAGTAGATAAAAACATTAAGAATATATCACTCACTCCATTAAATAAAAGAAAATATGATAATTTACAACTGAAAAGGACAACCATCTCCAGATTTCAGGGCTAGTTGGTAACTGATGTATTGAAAGAAGAATGTCACCAGGGCTGGGAGACAGATAACTCAGCCTGTTAGGGCACTAAACTTGTGTGCATGAGACTGCAGCACCACTATATGCCAAAGCTGAGTAGCACAACTAAATTTAAGCAAATGTTAGGAGCCAGCAGATGATCCCCTTGGTAGAGTGCAGTTTACCATGCTTAAGGACCTGGATTTGGTCCTCCAGCACCACATGGGGCACCATGCACAAAACCAGGGGAAGCTGTATGAGCAGTGCTGTGGGTTCTCTCTTCTCACAGACTCTCTCCCAGTATGCGTAGAAGAGGTCCCAGGCCAACAGGCCAACAGTCATTTTGATGAGACGTCCTCTCATCAAAAAAAAAAAAAAAAAAGGCAAACTGCACTTCTCAGGGTCCCAGATGTAGCTCAGTTGATAAGAGTCCATATTCTGGAAATACAATGCTCTGGGTTTGATCTCTGGCACTAATGAAAAGAAATAAAAAAAAATAAAAAAAACGGGGGGAGGGGCTGGGAAATAGTTTGCAGGGAAGACCACACACTTTACCATGGATGAGAACCCAGATTCAAACCCCCGTCACCACCTGAGACACCTGCACAGGGGAAGGTTCATGAGAAGTGGTGTTTCTCCTTTTCTCTTTTGCTCTCCATTTGGACAAGAAAGAGTTCACCAAAAGGGGTCGAATCATAGACTGTGAAGCCTCAACAAATCCCTGGCAAGAAAAGGAAGGAGAAAAAAAAAAAAGAAGATACAGGAGCAATGACTCAATTATATTCCTAACCTGAAAGGCCAAGTCCAGCCTAAACTTTTTTTTAATTTTTTTTTATTTTTTAATTTATTTCTTTATTGGGGAATTAATGTTTTACATTCAACAGTAAATACAATACTAAGCTTATTTAAGTATGAAACAGGATAAACAAGTTTTCAGACACACAAGTCCCAAAAGTTCATCTCCTATTACCCTTTTCTTGGGAAGCTTCTGGAGAATGTATTTCATTACCATGAAGAAATAGATACACAGGAAAGGGGTGGGAGAACTCCCAGAGTAGCACCAGGCACAGAAGCAAGAAACACTGTGGCACCAACTGGTAAACTGGCAGGGCTGAGTGGTGGAAACTTACATTGAAACATACTCTACAGGGGACCAGGTAGTGGCTCATCTGGTTGAGTGCACGTTACAATGTGCAAAGACCTGTGTTCAAGCCCACCTGCAGGGGAAAAGCTTTGCAAGCTGAAAGATGACATTCCACTGGGTTAGAGGCCTTAATTTAAAAAGAAGATGGGATACCTCCTTTGGACTTAAGAGCAGGAGTTGTGGGGTCAGGCACACCTGGCTGAGGACACATGTCACAATGCACAAGGACTAGGACTCAAGCCCTGGGCACCTACCTGCAGGGGGAAGCTTCCCTAGCAGTGAAGCAATGCTGTAAGTGTCTGTCTCTCTCTCTCCCACTCTATTTCCCCTTTCTTTCCTTGATTTCTGTCTCTGTCCAATAAAATGAAACTTTTCTTTTTAAAGCACAAGATGGATCCCCAGCATCGCATGTGCTAGAGTGATGTTCTGACCTGTTTTCTCTCTCACGTTTGTCTTTTTTTTTTTTTAAGGCAGTAAGTTAACTATACTACCCCGGGCTCTAGGGTACATTGTATGCAGGACATACAATGAAACCCAGGAGTCCTCTCTCACGCACCCATAAAGCGGGAGCTGGGAGCTGGTGTATTCTCCTAAGTGTGAGCACAATGGGGACCATAGTTCTAACTAAAGCAAAAGAAGGAAAGATTAAAAAAAAAACAAATAAACAAACAAAAAAACCCACTTACAGCAACTTCAGGTGTCCAGCTCATGTATCATCTGGCAGTTAGTGAACCCTGGCCCAGTCACTATTTCCTAGACTGAGTGGCAACTAACTATCCCAGGCCCTGCCACCTCCATTCACAACAAACACTTACAATCAAGCCTGGAAGCCCAGAGCTGCTATTAACTTGACAAGACCGCGTAGGATGCTGGGCGCGGGCTCAGGAGTCAACCCACTAGCACCCACCCACCTTCCTGGGAATTGGGTCTGTCACCTCGGCCTCCCCGTGCGTGCAGACAGGGAAGTGACAGCCACCAACCTCGCTGGGTCGCGGCGGGCTTGCAGGAGCGAACTTAAACACAGCAGGGCCGGGCCGGACCCACGTGGAGCGTAGTAAACACAGGCCGTGCTGCTCCACTCCGGGCTCCGCACCTACTGTGCTCCGGGGCTACAATCCACTAGGCCGAGTTTGCAGTTTGTCCGAGTCCCAGCCCCTGCGTGTGCTGGGCAGGAAACAATAGCGCCCACTACACCGGGGGCTTCCCTGGCGGCAGCAGGGTGCACGGTGCAGACCCCGGGCGAAGACCGAACGGCACCTTCCGGGCTGGGGTCGTGGCGCGCGCCCGCCCGCCCGTCCAGCGCGAAGCCTCGTGTGAGCCTGCAAGGCGACAGGGACTCGCTACCCACTGGCAGGGCGGCGCTCCCCGCACCCTCCCCGGCACCGGCACCGGCCCTCCCCGAGACGGGGGCACGGAGGACGGCGTCCTCCGGAGCCCGCCGCGCCGGCACCGGGAGAGGAAAGCCACCCGGGTTAGCACTTGTTCGTGGCCGATCCCGGGCCGCGCTGCCCGGCGGGACCCCCGCGCGGCGCCGGGCCACTAACAAAGAGCAACTTTCCCCGCGCCCCTGCCCCGCGGCACCGCGCCGACGGCCTCGCAGCCAGAGGTCAGCGCGGGGCCGCTGCCGCCGCTGCTGGCCCGGCCGGAGCCCCCGCAACCCTTTTGTCTCGGGCGCGTGGGGGCACCCATTCGGGGTCCGGGGAGCCCCTTGCGTGCGTCCCGCCCCGCCCCCGCCGCCGCGCCCCCACAAAGCGCCCCGCGCCGCGCGGCCCGGATGCCGAGGCCCGGCCCGGCACGGCCTACGGCACGGCAGCGGCGGAGATGGGTTCGGGCAGCCACCCCTCACGCCCGACCGCAGAGCAACGCCACCCCCCGCCGCCGCCACCCGCTCCAGCCGCCCGCCGGCCCCCGGCCGCTGCTCACCTCGGCGTCGGCGGCGGCCATGGCCCGGGCCCGCAGCGTGGCCCCGCCCCTCCCGCGCGCCATCGCCCCGCCCCGCCTCGCGGCCCATCGCCGGGCGGGGCTGGCCGCGCGCCTCTGCGCCTGCGCACGCGCACACGCCTGCGTGCTGCGTCCCTACGTGCCGTGCGGTTTCAGCGGCGCGGTGCTAGCGCCGGAACCGGGACACGCTACAGGGGCGGGGTTGGCGGAGGGGTCTTCCGGGGCGTCGCGGCGTCCCGGGCGGGCGCAAATTGCTTCTCGCCCTACGTCGACATCCAGGAGGGCTGGCCGGGGGTGGAGGAGGACCCCTGACCTTTCACCCCGGACACATACGGACTGTCAGTCTTCGTAGAAGGCGGGCCCAACCTTGCGTGCTAGGGCGGTGTCCGGGCTGGGGGGCGCGTTGGCGGGGGGCGGGGGAAGCGATTCCCGGGTTGGGGCTGCGCGCAGCTTCGGGTTGCACCGGCCTGAGGGGCAATAGGCGACAGGGAGACTGCCAGTGCTGGGGTGCCCCTGCTGCGGAGGAGGCCGCGTTAGGACGAATGTCGCAAAGGAGAGTGGCCTCCTGTTTGCGGGGTTCCCGGCTAGGGTCGAAGTCCTGAGCTTCGAGAAGGCTGCCCGGAGGACGAGAGGGAGCGGAAGGGGAACTGCCAGCTTGGGAAGATGCTCCGGTGAGGAGGCTGCACTGCACTGGATAGCACCCCACACACTGTCCTCTGCTGCCAGCTCCCTGTGGTCAAGCCTGTTCCTCCAGCCCCTAGGACTTGAAAGCAGCAGACTAAAGCTGGTGCTCTCCGGCCGGAAGTCTCCCTGGTGATGGTTGTCTCATTGAGACAGGCTTCAGAGTGCTCAGGTTGGGAAAGAGGGGACCCGACTCGGGGTGAGTCCTCCAGCTCCGGGACACCGGGAAGGTGCAGGGCTGAGAGGATGTGCCCCCCTACTGTGGACAGTATCCTGATTTGAAGAACTGCATCGGGGGTAGGGGAATAGCCCAGTAGAGCTGGGGGCATGTGTGGCTTGGAGGTGGGGGGTTCCAATTAGGAGGTATATATGCCCCTGTTGGGCACCCCAAGATTTCTGGGTGGCACTTGATTGCCACCCAAGTTATGCACAGGGCAAAGCAGTACCGCTGCTGCCAGCTGAGGTTCACCCCCAGGGAGTTGAGGAAAGCGACAAACTGAAACTGGGGTTCACCAGCCGGAAGTCTCCTTGTGAACGTTGTCTCATTGAGACAAGCTCCAAGAAAATCTTCCCACTCTGGGGCACTGAGACACACACCCAGAGGGGAGCAGGACGTGAACAGCCCAAAGTAGCAAGGAAACCTGCCTCAGGGTGTTGTTCCTCACTGGCTGGGGACCCCCCCACACACACACACCCATGGGAGCACCGCCGGTCTGTGACACACACACACACACACACACACACACACACACACGCACACACCATGGGGACAGGGAGACAGGGAGCTCAGGAGCGCCCTCTGACTGACACACACCCACCCCTCCATTCTCCTTCCCTGAAAGGCAACCACTCAGGTGTCTGTTGGTGGCTCACTTTACTGTCTTCCCCGCTGGGACTTTGTGCCTTTGTAATTCTACTCCTTCAGGCAGACTGTTTTTGTTTTTTTCCCCACATATAGGGCAAGAAACAGAAATAAGCAGACACCACAGCACCACTCCATTGCTCCTAACCTTCCCCTTTGCATAGTACTCCATGTGGTGGCCATGGGCTCAAACATAGTGCGGTGTGTGCTCTCCTGGGTGAGCTACCTCCCAGGCTCCAGTTCTTGTGTTTTAAATGCCACCTCTTCAGAGAAGTCTCTTTTTTTCCCCTACTTAAAAAATGAAACTGCAGGGAAGGGCTGGGCAATGGTGAACCTGGTTCGCCACCCCCTCCACTCCCCCACCCCCTCTCCACCTGCAGGAGAGAAGTTTCACATGTGGTAAAACAGTACAGCAGGTGTCTCTCACCACTCTGCCTCTCAATTTCTGTCTCTAACCAAAATAAGTATATTTTTTAAAAAGAAAATGCACCCTTCTATGGTGTGTGTGTGTGTGTGTGTGTGTGTGTGTGTTCATTTAGATAAAGACAATGCAGACCCAGAGCTTCCTTTGGTGGTTCCAGGCTAGAACCCTGACCAAGTGCATGGCCAGGTATACACCCCACCTGGTGAGCCAGCTCTCTGATCCCTCTTTGATTTACCTGACCCCAAAGCATTCCATCAGCAATGTTGTTTTCCCCCACAAGAATGTAAGCATAGAGGGTCAGGGATTTCTGTTTTGTGTGCCCTACTGCCTGAAACAATGCCTGGCATGCAGGAAACAAATACTTGTTGAATGAGTTAAGATATGGAGAAAAGTCCTATTCAGGATGCATGCTGATTATAAATGAATATATCGTCAGAATGACATTCCCACTAGCACTGTCAGCCTATCTTGCCCTGGTGTCATCACCTGTCACGTATGTCTGACACATGCTGACTCTGAAGCTGTCAAGTCTGTGGGTGGATAGTAGGAAGAACACTGTAAGTGACAAGGAAACTGAGTGCCTTGAAGTCACCCCACCAGCAAGAAGCAGACATGGGATTTGAACACAGACCTTGAGCCAGGAGGCTACACTTTTACTGACTGTGCCACAGTTTTTCTACTTGTGGAACCCAATTTACTTTTCCCCAATATTCACCGTCTTTGTTCCTCAACTGGTAAAATTCTAGCTGGATGCATGGCTGCCTGGCAAAGGACCCACATTTCCAGCTTTAGTGAGAGGTGGCCAGTGGGGTGTGTGCAGAAGGGATACAACCTCCTCAGTATGTCCTCCCAAAAGTTGGAGAACCTAGCACAGCAAGCTAGGAACAATGATGAGTAGGAACAGCCGCCCACCCAGCCCCAGACTCTGCTTAATGACACCTATGTCACCAGGCCCACACCACCCCTGGAAGATTTAAGGGCAAGAAGTCAGCATGCTGGGGAGAGAGGGGAGGTGCTGGAGCTTCAGCTGCACAGTTTTCTGTGCTCCTTACAGCTGAAGATGACATAGACACCTAGCCCGTATCACCCTTCACCATTAGCAGAGCTGGAATTTGATCCTATAGGATCAGTGACCCCAGAAGGCACCTGGTCTTCTTCTTGGGTACTGGGATGTCCGCAGGACACACACTGTCCATTTGGGGAAGCAGTGTTCAGTGGCATTTCAATTTCTCAGGGCCTGGACAATAGTCCTTTAAAATGTGGAAGTCTCTGGGAGTGGGCTTGGATATTTGCCCACAGCTGGGAAGAGAAAGACAGTAACTTGTGGAGTCAGTGAGTAAGCAGTAGGGCTTGGAAAGCTCCCTGGCCTGCCTGCGCCACACACACGCATGCATGCACGCATACACGCACACATGCACACATGTGCGTGCGCGCGAGAGAGCTCTGGTAGAGAAGATCTAAACTGCACTGTCAATAGTGTGGGCACCGGATAGGCCAGCCAAAGCGGTGCACTAAAAAACTGGATGGGGCAGTATCCTCACTCACACCATGAAGCCTGGCACCACAATGAAACAGAAGAGTAACACTGAGCAGGCCCACAGGTGAGCCATAAGCAAAAGACAGGAGGGGGCCAGTGAAATAGCTCACCTGAACGGTGCGCTGCTTTGCCATGTGTGTGACCCAGTTTGGAGCCTAGCCCTCACCACATTGAAGGAAGCTTCGGCGCCAAGTCTCTTTCACTCTTACCCTGCCTGTCTCTTTTTAAAAACATAAAAATAACAGGAGACTGCACGCAGCAACGCAGAGTTCCAGGGAGCCCCCCAAAGCAAGCCCTCCCAGCCGGGGCCCACAGGGGGATTAGGCCAAATCAAGAGAGGAGGGAAGTCTTTGGGAGGAGTAGAGGCCACCTGTGCCCGATCTACAAATGAAGCACTTTTATTTACATGAGTGTCTCACTCCCTGGGGTGGGGTGGGGGGCTCCTGGAAGCAGCAGAGGCCGGACTGGAGGTGTGGGCAAGCAGGTCCTGAGTGGGCAGGGCCAGGCTGGAGCGAAGGCACAAGACCCTGGGTGCCCAGTCCCAGGGCAGAGGTCAGCCTGCCTGCAGCAGGCAGCAAAGGATCAGCTCCCAGGACTCAGGCCAGGGTCGGCACTACCACAGCTCTGCTCATAGGATGGCGGGGCTTCTGCAGAGAGAGAGCCAGGTCTGCATAGGCTCAGGTTGCTCTGCCCCAACCAGCCCCAGGCCCCCCACTCACCATAGGGGTAGCCCCACGAGCTGTATTCAGGGGGAAGAATTAAGGTACTGGTGGTCGGCACTGGTCCCCCAGAGCCCTCTGCAAAGTAGGGGATCGTGGCCCCCGTGGAGATACACAAGGGTGGAGGCACAGAGTGGGGGGCCGGACTGTCATCCTGAGGACGGGACTCGGGGCTCCCCAGCATACAGTGGGAGGCCTCAGGTGCTGGCTGCTGTTGGGAGTGGCTCTTGGTGGAGAGGGAGACAAGACCCCTGGCATGGGGTTCACCTGCCTCTGCCTCAACCTCCTCCTGAGGTGGCGCTGATGGCAGCACCTGGGACAGTGCCCCGGGGGGTGGCCCCGCAAAGAGCTGCGGGTGGTTCACTGGAATGTTGCCCACGAAGACGGGGAGGATCACAGAGGCCTCAGGCACCTTGATGGAGACCTGGGAGGGCGACAGAAGGTAAGGGCTCCACCCAACCTGCCCCCTCCCCCTAGTTCCCTCCCCCAGTCCAGCCCAGGCACCTGCAAGTAGTAGTCCACATGGATGAGGCTGCAGCCTGGCAGGGCCGACTGGGGCAGGGCAGGCACCAAGATCTGTTCCTGCCACTGTGCCTGCCTCCAGGCCTTGACACCCGCACCCTCCACCTCAGCGATGGTGCGCACGTCATAGATCCAGCGTTTGGCCTTGTAGGACACTTTCTGCAGATGGGAAAGAGGGTGAGGCTGGGCTACTGGCCACCTGCCCCATCTCCATCCCCTGGGGGGGGGGGGGCAGACCAGGCCCCAGGCAGCCCAAAGGGACTCTGACCTGTAGGAGACTGGCCACTACCGGGCTAGTGTCTTTGCCCGACTGGTTGGTGATATCAGCCTGCAGCCTCAGCACCTGGCCCACCACATATCCTCGGAGTTCAGTGCTGGCGGTCAGGACCACACTACCCGTCTTCACCAGCTTATAGGAGAATTTCTTGGTGGTGGAGGCCACATTGGGGAGCTGGGGGAAGGGGTTTGGCAGGTGTGAGCAGGCCGTCCCTATCCCCAAACATAATGTCGTCCATGACAAAGAGAGATGGTGTCGGGCCTACTCACCTCGATGTCTGGGATGCTGTTGAGGTTCAAGGGGCTGAGGATGTAGAAGACCAGGCTGCATTGGTGGTCCTTGGAGAAGCGTGGCGTGTCAATGGTGGCTCGCACCTGGTGCACGATCCTCCCAAAAGGGCCCTCAAAGGATGTGGGTGCTGTAGCTATAGAGAGAAAACAGTGACCCATCCCCTCCTGCCCCTGCCAACCCATGGTACTAACAGCCATGCCAGGCTGGACTCACCAGGAAGCAGGAACTGGAAGGGGAAGCTGTGTTCTCCAGCTGGCAGGCTCCCTGCAAAGACGAGGAGAATTGTTGGGGGGGCAGGGAAGAGTGCTGGGGGGACCCCCAGACTAGCTGCCCAGGGGACAAGAAAGCTTGACTTGAATAGAAGTAGGGGAGAGGTTCCAAAGTGGAGCCCACCAATCCAGCACTGGGTGAAGCTACACCCAGACCATGCCCCCACCAGCACCCACGGCCTGGGGAACAGAACCAGTGCAGGGATCCATGACACAGATGGGGAGGTGGGAAGGACAGTCAGGTCACACTTCCTCCAAGCCAGGCCTGGGCTCCCAGACTCACCTTTGTCGGCCAGCGACAGAGAGCTGTTGATGTAGCCCTCCTCCGCCACCCATGCCGTATCATTGGCCTTGCTGGAGACCTTGCAGGACCCCGTGCAGGTAACGCGGATGGCTGTGAAGGGCATGGCGTGAGTCCACCAGCTCCCCCCCCCCCCCCGCCACCAGGTCGTCCCTGGATGGTGAAGCCCAGGGCGGGTGCACCCCAGATGGTACCCTTGGCTCCCAGACACCCTGGGCCCACCATGCTGTGTAAATCCCGAGTCCTCCAGGGACACACTGCATGGATGAACAGTCCCTGGCGAGCTGACCTCTGACCCCACTTGCTGCCTCACTGGCAAGTCAGTTAGGTGCAGGGGGGGGGGGGTGCCCGCTCCAGGAAACTGGCTGCTCCCCTCAGCTGAGGAATGAGGTCAGACCTGCTGAAGCAGATCGGGCACTGAGCACTTGGCACAAGGAGCACTGCCTTGCCCGCAAGGCTGATGTTCAGAAGCAGTACCCGCCCAGGCCAGGACTGTGTGCAGGTGGTGTTGCTGCCATTGTTCTGTAACCAGGAACACTGAACCCCCCAGTGCCTACCTCCCCAGGCCACAGATGGGGGAGTTCTAGCCAGGGAGCTGGGGGTGCAGTGAAGGACCCCACTCTCCACTTCCTGCAGGCCTGAGTCAAGGCCAAAGACCCTTTTTCCTCCATTTGGTGACTCAGAACTGATACCCTCCAGGCACAACCATTTCCCAGGGCTGGACCTGGAGCTATTCCTACCTACCCAAAGCCCTGGGCACAGGTGCACCCAAAGGGGCCCGGGGGTGTGAGAAGACCACATTGCTTTGCCAGCCTCCACAAAGAGACCCTAAAGCTCTGGGACCAGCAGGGGAGGCCAGGGGAAGTGGTGCAATGGGTCCCAGGTGGGGCCTATCTCTGTCTCAATCCCTATCCCGCAACCTGCTGAGAGAGAACAGAAGGGTTAAGGGTCAGACAATGGCACACCTGGTTGACTGCACATATCACCATGTGCAAGCACTCAGGTTCAAGCCCTCAGCCCCCATCTGAGGGGGGAAGCTTTACAAGCAGTGGAGTAGTGCTGCAGTTGTCTCTCTTTCTCCCTATCACCCTTATCCATTTCAGTTTCTCTCTGTTCTATCAAATAAAAGGGAGAAAAGGAAAGGAAAATAGCCGTGGAACAGTGGATTCCTTATGTAGGTATCGAGCCCCAGTGACAACACTGGTGAGAATATAAGTAAATAAATAATAAAACAGGAGGGGTTACTCTGACCCACATAGCCTTAGGGGTGATCTAGGAGGAGGCAGGGAAACATGTTGCCTTGAAGCTCCAGGTGCACAGAGGAGTAAGGCCGGCCTTGAACAGGCCAGGAGTGGCAGGTCCCCTGGGCACCCCACCTGTTGACTCAATGTTGCCAAACATCCCAAGCACAGGCTACAACAGCACAGCAGCTACAACAGCCACCCCTGGTGCAAGCACAGCCCCCAAAATTCAAGTGGATGAGCCAGAGGGTACCTGACCCCAGAAAAACAAATAGTGACAACGGTTGAGTGTATGCCAGTGCCCAGGTTGTTTCACTCTGGCAAGTCCCAGGCACAGAGAGACAGATGGATTGACAGTGTTTGGACATACATGAGCAGAAATCTTTAGAGGTACTCTAAGGAGAAAACCATGAGGTAGCTGGTGTTCTGGCAGGACTTCTGGAACTTTGCTCTTGAGCTGGTGCCCCTAATCCTTGTACCACTGCAGACTGACTAGGAAGACCTCTGCTCACTATTTCAGGTTGCAGAGTTTTTGCTTCTGGACTGCCCTCGGTGTGAGGCCACCCAGACCTGGGCCAGCCTGGCCTCTGCCACAGCCTTCCACTAAAACTCTGGCCTAAGTGCCACTTCCCTCTGTGCTGCCTCTGAATTTGTAATGTGAGAATGGCAGTGCCTGCCATCCTGGATTGCTATGAGGGCTGTGGAGTAGATCTGCAGGGAACAGAGTTCACCATCACGAAGCAGAGGTCCAGGGCAGTCTTGCCTGAACCCCTGCTCCAGGAACCCCCAGAATGCAGCTCCTGCCCCAGCTTGCTTGTTTGCTTTTAGATTGAAACAGAAAGGTAGAGAGCAAAAGAGAGAAAGAGAGCACAGCACAAAGCTTCCTTCAATATGGTGGGTGCTAGGCATGAACCTGAGTCTCACACATAATAAAGCAATGCACTGTCCAAGTGAAATATTTCACCCATTTGTATCCCAGCTTTCTTTGACACTGGCTGTGAAGGAAGCCAGTGTCCTGTCTGAGATCACCCCTGCCACTCATTGGAGAAACACTTAGGGGCACGTGACCCAGGTTCAGGCTGGGGCCCACCAAAACACTGGGAGAAACTGGTGTCCCTCCTCTCTACCCCTGTCTCTTTTTAGCTGAAAAAGTCTGTCCAGAGTGGTAAAGCCCCAGCTACAACAACAACAATAAAAAGAAACCAAGACCTTTCCTTTCCTACACCCAGAAAAGGGAACCCTCAGAGCCAGCCCAACATCCCCCACTGCCTATGAAGACCTGAATAATCTCTGCTCCCACACCAAGCAATCCCTGCAGTCTGACCCAACAGCTGAGCTCTCTGCCTACCCCACACCATGTGGCAACTCCCCCCATATCCCATCCACCACCTGGAGGCTCCACACTTGTGCACTTGACCAGGCCCTGTGCAGCTCAAGCCAGTCCTACCCTATGTCAGCAACAGCCTCCTCGGCCCACGGCGGCCAGCAGCAGCCCTGCACTCTGCTGATTAATCTCCCAGGGGCTGTCTTGTCTGCTTCCTTCCTTCCTGCACCCCTACACCAAGTTGCCTCAGTCAGGGGTCTTCCAGCTGCCCTAGTTCTGCCTCAGCTCAACTCACCCAGGCAACCCCCCACACTCCAACAAAGACGACGGGAAAGGAGGCGATGGGGCTCTCCGGAGGTGGCTGGCTGCACAAGGCTGGGAGCTGTGGTTTCAGCGGGCAAAGGCCGGCGCTCAGAGCCAAAGACCAGGTAGAGAGGCCTGGGTTGCCACCTTGGTTCATCCCACCCCAAAGTGGCCCACGCTGTTAAGTCCCATTCAGAGCCCTTGCCACACCTCCAACAGCCCTAGCAAGGGCCACTTCCGCAACCTGATCCCTAGTCCCTAGTTCCCAGACGTCTGCACCAGCAGAGGACCAGGCCTGGAAGGCTCAGGTCAGCTCTCAGATCCCCACTGGGTCAGCGTCTGGGAAGTCAGAACGAGCAAGCTCCCTTCCTACCCTACAAGGACAAGCCGCAGACTGGGTAGAAGCAAGTGCCCGGGGGCCCTGCTGGGGACATGCATGAAGACATTGAGGGCCTGCACCAGCAGCCTGGGCGAATGCCAGGGAAAGCCCAGCGCAGGCCAGGCTCCAGGTGAGGGTCCAGCAGGTGCGCGGGACAGGAGCACTGAAGACCGATAGGGGCGGTGGAGCCCAGCAAGCGTCCAGATCAGAGTGGCTTTCCCCAAGGTGCAGGAGCTCTAAGATCCCGACCCTGGCTGCCCCTGCGTGACGAGGACGGAATGGCAGATGCGGAAGGACTGGGGCACCGGTCGCCCCGCTCCACCCCAGCTTCACCAGTCGGCGGGTCGGAGCCGAGCCAGAGGACGTTCCGGCCCGGAGCTGGAGGTGGCTGGAGGGACGACCTCGGCTCCTGCACCGACCACCGCCCCCCCCGCCGCCACCCCCCGACCCAGCGGCCGGGAAGGCGGCCACTTCCGGGAGCTCCGCCCCGCCCCGCCCCGCCCCGCCCCGCCGCAGGTGCGCGGCTCCCATCCTGGCCGACCCGCGCCCACCTCGGAAAGGCAGCGCCGATCCCAGGCGCACGTACACGGCCCCCACCAACGGCTCCCCAGGGCTGTAGACAATGCGGCCGTGGCTCAAGCGGATCTCGAAGAGCTGCACTCGCCCCATGCCGCGCCCTGGCCGGGCGGACTAGCACTGACGCCCGCAGCCCGCCGGCTGCGGTCCCAGCCGCCCCGGCCCGCCCCTTCGCTGCCCGCCCCGCCCCCTCGCTGCCCGCCCCGCCCCCTCGCTGCCTGCCCCGCCCCCTCGCTGCTCGCCCCGCCCCTGCCAGACCTGAGCACGCCCACATTGGCCACGCCCCAGAAGCTGGGTCCGCCCCCTCGTCAGGTTCGCCCTGCACTGAGACACGCCCACTCCGCTGTGACTCTCGTGCATCCCGCTCCGCCCTCTCCAGGTCAGCCCCACCCACGTGAAGCCCCGCCCTCAGGGTGAAGCTCTTTCTGCTCTAGCCCCGCCCCTTCATCTTCTCGCGGCAGCCGGTTAGCTGCAGACCATAGGCTCGCCCCCACCCTCAACCTGCTAGCACAAGGCGGATACCGCTACTGTCCTGCCCCTGTACCTGGGTTTCCCAGACCCGCGCCGCAACTGCACTCTATAGTCTGCTGAGTCCCGCTATGCACCCCACTCCGCAGGCCAGCATCAGTGCCCCACACTCGCCCCCACACCTCGCACTGAGGCTCCCTTGACCCCGGCCCGCAGGTGCAGGTCGAGGTTGACTGGAATCTCGGCCGCCCCTGTCGCCTTCCAGCCAGGCTTCTCTCGATGGCGGGCTCAAGCTAGGGACCTTGATACGCTCCGCGAGGCATCCATGAGTGCCCGGTGGCAGCAGGGATAATAGGACGTGACGATGAAGCGGGGGAGGGTCTCTGGCCTCTAGCATCGCGGGACATGGTACAAGAAAAAGGTATCGGGAGGGAAGGACAGAGGGGTCAGGTGGGCTGCAGATGCCTGTATCCCCCTGAGTGGGAATGTGCAGGAGAGGAGTGACCACCTGAATGAGTGTGCAGGAGAGGAGTGTCTCCCTGAGGGTGAGTGTGCAGGAGAGGAGTACCCACCTGAATGTGAGTGTTCTAGAATAGGTCTTACAGTTTAACAGTTTTCTAATGCTCCTTTGTGGGGACTTAGGGATGGTGGTTGGCAGTGAAAGTGTCAGGAGGCAGTAATGTGTTGGGGAGAGAGGTCCTGCTAATGCAGGTTCCATGGCAGTGTCTGGAATAAAGATTGCTGGTTCTCATACCCTGGGGGACATTTTCATGGAACTGGTTGAAAGACTGGTTTCTGGGGTGGGAAATGTCCCGACTGCTGGAGTGTGCAGTGTCCATCAGGTGCCCAGGTGGAGTTACCCTTCTAGACACAGTTGGGGGAGACAAAGCCAAGAAGATTTGTCAAGCCCTCTGTACGTATAGGTGGTAGCTCAAGTCAGATTACTGTTGATATCAGATTTTGGAGTACCAGGCCCAGAAACTTAGTCTAGACCTCTCTCGTCAAAGGAGAGGGGCTTACAGGCTAAAGATGGGACTAGAAAAGGGTCCAGGACCTATAGCAGCACCCCCCCTCACCTTGCACCCTCAGAAGCCTTCCCTTGGGGAGGACTCTATTTAGTCAGGCTTAAGACTATCCTTCTAGGGACTGGGCAGTAGCACAGTGGGTTAAGCACATATGGCACAAAGGTCCGCGCAAGGATCCCGGTTCAAGCCCCCGGCTCCCCACCTGCGGGGGGGGGGGGGGGGGGGGTTGCTTCACAAGCAGTGAAGCAAGTCTGCAGGTAGCTATCTTTCTCTCCCCCTCTCTCTCTTCTCCTCCTCTCTCAATTTCTCTTTGTCCTATCCAACAATGACAGAAATAACAACAATAAACAAGAAGGGCAACAAAAGGATAAAAATAGCCTCTAGGAGGAGCGGATCCATAGTGCAAGCACCCCTAGCAATGAAGGCAAAAATAAAAACAAAAAAACAAAAAGACTACCCTTCTAGACAAACAAGGGGATTGCTAAAGAACTTCCGGATGCCCATGGGATGGGGCAAGATGTGGGGACGGCACCCAAATGTCCACAGCAGAAGTCAAGAAGGTGGCTTTGTTGGCTGAAGAAGCATCAGAGCAGAGTTTGGCCTTTATGATCCATGGTTGGACCCCAGATGACCTGCACCTCCTCTTTTTTGCCCCTGCTTCCTCACCATATGGCTTCTGGAGGCTCTGGAGCCACACCTTCTGGAGGGGCCCATCACATTAAGCTTCTCTTTGTATTTTTAATGAACTCATTTTTTTTTAATGCCTCCAGGGTTATCACTGGGTCTTGGTGCTGTCCTCGCACTTGGAATCCACTGTTCCTGGTGGCCATTTTTCCCATTTTATTGGCTAAAACAGAGAGAAATTGAGAGAGAAGGGGAGTTAGAGAGGGAGAGAGAAAGATAGACACCTGCAGACCTGCTTCACTGCTTGTGAGCCCCCCCTGCAGGTGGGGAGCTGGGGGCTCAAACCAGGATCCTTATGTTGGCCCTTGCACTTTGCTCCATGTGCCCTTAACCTGTTGCAGTACCACCCACCCCACCCCCTATTTAAGCTATTTTCAAGCAGTGGGACAGTGCTGCAAATCTCTCTCTCTCTCTCTTTCTCTCTTTCTTTCTCTCTCTCTTTGCCTTCAGGGTTATCACTGGGGCTCAGTGCCAACACTACGAATTCACTGCTTCTTGTGGCCATTTTTTTCTCCACTGGATAGGACAGAGAGAAATTGAGAGGGGGTGAGGTAAAGAGGGGGAGAGAAAGACACCTGCAGACCAGCTTCACCACCTGTGAAGTTTCCTCCCTGCAGGTGAAGCTGGAGGTTCCAACCAGGATTATTGCATAGGTCCTTTGTTTCATACTGTGTGTGCTTAACCCAGTGCACCCCTGCTGCCCCCCCCAAGTGTCTCTTCCCCTCTGTCACCTTCTATTTAAAAAATGGCCGCCAGTAGTGGTGAAGTCATGCAGGCACCAAACCCCAGTGATAACTCTAGGAGGGGAAAAAAAAAAAAAAAGAAAGATTAACCCCAGCATTTGTTTTCATCAGGTCTAGTAATTATGGACAAGTGGCAGGCACCAGGACAACTGATCTGTAAAAGGAGATTACTGTTTACAGTTTCCATGAGGCCAGAGGATAGAGGTTTGGGATGAGGGGTACTGCCAGACTACTTAGGCCACAGAGAGGAACCTGCAGGGTTGGTCAGGAGACAGACAAGTAGGAGAGAGGTGGCCCTTATTGTGCTCTGGGAAGGAAAGGGAGAGGCAGGGCAGGAAGTCTGAGCTAGTTTGGGATTAATCTAGGAGGACTTTGGGTCATAGGGCTGGTCTCTAATTGTCCAGGCCCTGGATCTGAAGTGATTTTAGACAGGTGACTTGGTGTGAGAGTTTCTTGGGGTGTGGGCTCAGGAATGGAAGGTACATTTTTTTCTCATCAGGAATTAGCTGGGCTGTGAGAATCAGTTTCTCCCCAGCCAGAAAGTCCACCAAGATGTGCACATTATTAGATACAGAAAATAAGAAACATACAATTCTCATTTCCATGATGCCTGGTCTCCAAGAACCCACCCCAGCTAACATCAGCTGATCAGCAAAGATGAGTCCAGTGACTTCTCTGTCCCTTTACACTTACACAGCTCCTTCTATCACAAGGTGGGTGGTCTGCCCCCCTGTTGAATCTGGGTCATACAGCTGCAGACCTGTTTTGTTTAGTTTTTAAAGACTTACTAAAAAAGAGAGGGAGAGAAAGAGAGAATCAGAACATCACTCTGGCCCATGTGATCCTGCATATTGAACTCAAGACCTCATGCTTAACAGTCCAGTGCTTTGTCTACTGTGCCTCCCAGGCTGCCTGCAGGACTATTCTCTTGGAGTCCCAAGCTACCCTGTGAAAATATTAGGTTATGATGCTGGAGGTGTGTGTGTGTGTGTGTGTGTGTGTGTGTGTGTGTGTGTGTGTGTGTGTGTGTGGTGGTTTGGTTGGGTTAGAGTGTGCCCTCTAGAATCTTTGCACTGTGTGGTCAGATGCTATGTCTCAGATAACTTTCTTTCTTACATGAATGCCACTTGTCTGGAGCAACTGGGACAGAGGTCGTGGCCGGTAGAGGGTCTTTCACAAGGGATCTGCATAACAGGATGGGTGGAAAAATAAAAATAAGACAAAAACTTTGCTTTCAGCCCAGTCAGTCTGTATTGGATTCCTCATCCATAAACCTGCAATATATAATAGGTCTTTCTAAGTGTTATTTTTTTAGTGATTTCATTACAATATGTGAAATATATGTATAGTTGTGTGTTTCCAGAGTACTACTCAGTTCTGTTTTATGGTGGTGCAGGGGATTGAACATGAGTCTTTAGAGCCTTAGGCATGAATATCTGTTAGCATAACCATTGTGCTATCTCCCCTGCCCTCATTATGATATATTTTTATCTATTAATGAGGAAAAAAGAGCCAGAGAGTGGTCTGGGAGATGGTGCAGTGGGTAGAGCATTGCACTCTCAAGCATGAGGTCCAGAATTCAATCCCAGGCAGCACATGTACCAACCAGGGTGATATCTGGTTCTCTCTCCCTCTCCCTCTCCCTCTCCCTCTTCCTCTCCCTCTCCCTCTCTCTCTCTCCTCCTTTCTTTCTCATTAATAAATAAATTAAAATCTTTAAGGGGGGGCTGGGCAGTAGCACAGCAGGTTAAAGGTTCCTGGTTCAAGCCCCAACTCCCCACCTGCAGGGGGGGTGCTTCACAAGTGGTGAGGCAGGTCTGCAGGTGTCTATCTTTCTCTTCCCCTCCTCTCTCGATTTCTCTCTGTTCTATCCAACAACAACAACAGCTATGACAACAATAACAGCTACAACAAGCGCAACAACAAGGGCAACACAATGGGAAAAAATGTACTCCAGGAGCAGTAGATTCATAGTGCAGGCTTTGAGCCCTGGTGATAACCCTGGAGGAAGAGAGAGAGAGAGAGAGATACACCAGAGCATTATTCTGGCATGTGTGACATCAGGGATTCAGCTCTGAACATCATACTTTCAAATCCAACAGTTTATCCACTCCACCACTTCCAAAGTCATCTGTCTAATCTGTTTATTTATTCATTCAATTTTTAAAATTGCCATCAGGGTTATTGCTGGGGCTTGGTGACAGCACTACAAACCCAGTGTTCCTGGCAACTGATTTTTCTTTTTTATTTTCTTTATTTTTTTATTAGAGAGGCCAGATGGAAATTTAGAGGGGAGAGGGAATATATAGACACACCAACAGTCCTGCTTGACTGCTTGTGAAGCTTCCTCCCTGCAGGTGGAGAGAGAGGCTTGATCCTGGGTTCTTGCACATGGTAACATGTCTGCTTAATTGGGCACACCACTGCTTGGCCCTTAGTCTGTGTTTGTTTTGCCACCAGGGCTATCACAAGGGTTCAGTGCCTGTTTGGTTCCATTGCTCCAAAAAAAAATTATTTTTCATTTTTGATAGATGCTGAGAGATGACAGAAAGGGATAAATAAAGAGTAAGAGAAACACCTGAAGCACTCCTCTACCACTCAGGAAGTTTCCCCCCTGCAAGTGGGGGCTGGGGACTTGAACTGAGGTCCTTGCTCATAGTAATGTGTGTACTGGGAGGGTGAGCTACCATCTGGTTCCTTGCCTAGTTTTTAAACTATTAAGTTTATGACATGAATTATAGTAGCCACAGGAAATGAGTGCACCATGTGTGTTTATACTTCTACCAACAATAGTGTATCTTCATAACTATGTTCTTTGTTTTGTTTTTAATAGTTTTTAATAATTTTCTTCCTATGTATGAACACTCCTATAAGGAAATAGCTCAGCCATAATTATATGACTGTAATATTTTCATTCTTTGCTTATTAACTTTTTGGAAAATCCCCATGTGGTACTCTTTTGGCAGAGGCCGGGCTATGAGCAGGGTAAGCTGATGTGACATTTTTGTGTTTTTTTTTAAAAATATTTTATTTATTTATTTATTTCCTTTTTGTTGCCCTTGTTTTTTTATTGTTGTGGTTATTATTGTTGTTGTTATTGATGTCATCGTTGCTGGATAGGACAGAAAGAAATGGAGAGAGGAGGGGAAGACAGAGAGGGAGAGAGAAAGATAGACACCTACAGACCTGCTTCACCACTTGTGAAGTGACTCCCCTGCAGGTGGGGAGCTGGGGACTCAAACCGGGATCCTTATGCTGGTCCTTGCTCTTTGCGCCATGTACATTTTTGTGTTTTTTTTTTTTTTCCCTGCTCAGCTCTGGCTTATGGTAGGAAGGGATTGAACCTGAGACCTTGGAGCCTCAGGAATGAGATTCTGTTTGCATAGCGACTAAGCTATCTCCTCTGCCTATGACATTTTTAAAAAAGACTTACGTGTATTTCTTTAAAAAATTTTTTTAATTGTCTTTATTTATTGGATAGAGACAGCCAGAAATCTAAAGGGAAGGGGGAGATAGAGAGGGAGAGAGACAAAGATATACCTGCAGCACTGCTTTACCACTCACAAAGCCTTCCCCCCACAGATGGAGACCAGGAATGTGAACCTGGATCCTTACGCATTGCAATATGTGCGCTCAACCAGATGTGCTACCACCTGCCCCCCACGTGTATTTTTTTTTATTTAAGAAAGGAGACATTAACAAAACCGTAGAACAGGAGGGGTACAACTCCACACAATTCCCACAACCCTATCTCCATATCCCATCCCCTCCCCTGATAGCTTTCCCATTCTCTATCCCTCTGGGAGTTATGGACCCAGGGTCGTTGTGGGTTGCAGAAGGTGGAAGGTCTAGCTTCTGTAATTGCTTCCCTGCTAAACATACTGTCGATCCATGGGAGTATGTTGATCCATACTCCCAGTCTGCCTCTCTCTTTCCCTAGTAGGGTGGGTCTCTGGGAAGCAGAGGTCCAGGACACATTGGTGGGGTCATCAGTCCAGGGAAGTCTCCACGTATATTTCTTTTTTTTTAACTTTTTTTAATATTTATTTATTCCCTTTTGTTGCACTTGTTTTATTGTTGTAGTTATTGTTATTGATGTCGTTGTTGGATAGGACAGAAAGAAATGGAGAGAGGAGGGGAAGACAGAGAGGGGGGAGAGAAAGATAGACACCTGCAGACCTGCTTCACCGCCTGTGAAGTGAGTCCCCTGCATGTGGGGAGCCGGGAGCTCAAACCGGGATCCTTGTGCAGGTCCTTGCACTTTGCGCCACATGTGCTTAACCCGCTGCGCTACTGCCCAACTCCCTCCACGTGTATTTCTTAATGATAGGGTGGAAGAGGAAGGAGGAGGAGGTGGCAGCGGCAGAATCAGAGCATGACTCTGGTATAAGCAATGCAGGGGGTTGAATATGGGACCTTTTAAAAAATATTTTACTTATTGATTAATGGCATAGGAGGAGAGAGGGAGAAAGAGAAACAGAGCATAATTCTGATACATGTATTGACAGTGATTAAACTTGGGACCTCATTCTTGAGAGTCCAATGCTTTATCCGCTCCACCACCTCCTGGACCACCAAATATGGGACTTTATGCTAGAGAGTGCAACACTTTCTACACCCACCACCTCCAGGGCCATTTCTAAAATGCCACTATCATTGATGATCAGGTTGCATTGCAGAAACATTTTCGAAATAGAAGTTGTCCAGTGGACTTTAATCTCTGGCACCAAGAGGTGTTACTATACAAGGAATAAAGCCAATCTTTGAAAGTGGAGGTAGTTTACTCTTCCAGTGATTTGACTTGGCCTCCTGAGGAGGTAGCAGCCTCAGTGCAAGATGGACCAGTGACATTATGCATGCAACAACTTTTTCATCTCCCAGGGCAGCAAGAGCCTCAGAGCAGGTCTAGGCAATGGTGCACCTGGGAAAGTGTACATATTACCATGCATAAGGATCTGAACTTGAGCCCCTGCTCTTACCTGCACTCAGGATGTTTCATAAGTGGTGAAGCAGGTCTCTCTCCCTCTCCCCCCCTCTCAATTTCTCTGTTCTACTGAATAAAATGGGGGGGAGATGGGAAAAATAGCCATTGGGAGTGGTGGATTTGTAGTGCAGACATTGAGCCCCAGTGATAACCCTGGAGGGAAGAAAAAAAAAAACTTGGGAGAACCATGGGGAAGGAAAACAATAGAGTGAATATTTCCCATCAACTCACTTCATACCCCGGTGGCAGGCTAGCCAAAGTACCTGTTGTTGAAAGGTCGAAGACAAAGAACTTTGGTGGCAGGTATTGTGAGGAACTATACTCTGTAATCTTATAAATCACTACTGAATCACCACTAAAAAGTTGGGGTGGGGATAAGTAGCAGTACTTGGTCAGCTGACATTCATTTCTGGTCTGTCCCATTGGCAAGGAACCTCCTCTTACTACATACCCAGAGTGCATCAAGCCCTTCATGCTGGCTTTGCCACCTCTGCAAAGAACATCTCTATAGAGATATTTATTGAGCGGGGTCAGGTGGTAGCATACCTGGTAGAGTGCACATGTTACAATGCACAGGTACCCGGGTTCCCCACC